>NC_034415.1:28899652-28949523 GCF_002078875.1 Numida meleagris
GGGGTCCATTCCTGCCCTACGGCTCTGGGGTTCTGTGAGAACCCACAGCTGCACCTCCTGAGCGTTACCTCCCCGGGGAGAGCAGCACAGCTTGGGGGGGAGGGAGTGCGTGGGGCGGCGCGGGGCGGGGCGGGCGGCAGCGGGGCCGGGTACGGCCGCTTGCACATGTGAGATGCGCGGAGCTGTGAGGGCTGAGCGGCGGTGAGTACCCCCGGGCCGGGGGGCGATGCTCCGAGCCTCGAGCGGGGCCGGGGTGGGGCGGCTGGGAGCGGATTGACCCCTTCTCTCCGCTCCTTTAACGGGGGCTTACCTCAGCGCGGCGATGCCCGAGCCGGGACTTCCCTCCGCGGGGCGGCCGGTACCTCAGGCGGCAGCGCTGTCAGCCGAGCGGGAAACTCCTCAGCCGGGCGTCGGTTCGCTGCCGGCTGCCAGCTTCCCAAAAACGCAGCTCGTCACCTCAGCGCTATCCGCAGCGCGGAACCTACAGCACCATCGGGGCTCCAAAAGCCCGTTTTTACTTCAGGGTGTCATTCGACAGCGCTGCGTGTTCCTCGTTGTGCTGGTGAGGTCGGCACCGCGGCCGCCGCCGTTGCGCAGCGCTCTCCCGGGAGCGCTTCTGTGGCGATCCCCCGAGGAGGGTTATGTGGAGAGCTGCTATTGTTGTGCGTTGACTCAAGCGCTTGGGGTACAGTTTTGCTGGCAGCGAAGTCTGAAGGATGTTTACACAGTCAAAGTGGCAATTTCAGTTTATTGGAAGGCAGAACGTTTATCTGAAGACCTTTGGGGTTGTGGTTGCTCATCCTGGCGCTTACGAATCACCTACAGATTTCGCTGCTTTCAATGTGTTTGTGTGGAGCTGAGGTGTTGCGGCAAACCTTAACGTCTCCAGCTGAAGAACCTGAGGGTTTAAATGGAAGGCAAAGTGTCTATATGAACCTAGAGAAAGTCTCAGCGCAGGTAATGGAAGAGTACCCAGGTCCTTGATGACGAGTGCTGCACCCTCTGATCTGCAGCGTGGACGTCGGATCTGACTCTGGATTTGCAGCAGGGTTTTCCTGCACAGCGGACCCACTCCGTCTCTCCTCACTGTCTGTGTGCGTCCTTAACTCCCTCTCCTTGATATTCTCACAGCTGCCAGCTGCCTCATCCGAATGTGTGCCACACCAGTTTGCCACTGGAGGGATGAGAGAAATCCACCCGTGAAAGGTGAGGAAAGGGTTGATGTTGGGGCTTTAGGAAACACTAGGCGTTTCCACCCAGTCTTTTCCCCTTCCCTTCTTCCTCTTTTCTTTCTCCCTCTCCATTCCCCAGAGAAACAGATCTTTTTTCTGCACAGTATGTTTGCTTTGAGGTGACAAAGCTAGAAGGCAGATGGGACAAAGGGTGGTGAAACAGGCTGGGGTGGGACCCGCCGTGTGAGCTGGTTGGCTGGTTTCAGCATCATCAGAAACCCCAGGTTATCAGCACAAGTGGGCAGGCATGCAGACTGCCTGAGCTGCGTGTGCCCTGGGCTGCCCCTGCACCTCTGCAGGCTGCCTGGCTGCCAAGAACACGTGGGGGAGCTCATGCTAGAAAAGAGGTGCAGGACTTCAGGATAGCGACAGCTCTGCTGGCATGTGGCAAGCAAAAAGGTATCTTGGGGAGAAACAGCACGTGTTCCTGTTCTCTTAGAAGATGCAGGGAGTGGAGAGTGAGGAGGCATCATGTATATCAGAATCTCAAGGAGAGAATGAAAAGGCTTGAGAACTGCTACTTCTATATACTGACTGTTCAAACTTCCTTGGCATAGCATGTCCTTTCTGTTTCAGGTTCTGCTAAATGTTAGCTGTTACCCAGCTACAAAGAGTTGAAGAAGGTTACTGTAAAATTTTGGGTTCTGCTCACTTCTGAGTAAATGTGCAATGCAGGAGGTGTAAGAGCAGAAACAAATGAGAAAAACCTTCATCCTTTGCACGAGGGGTACCGAGGGTCTGTTCTGGTTGTCCTTTGCAGCCAGGTTTTTGTTCTGGGCTTGCAGAGCATCTTCGGGAGGGAAAGGAGAAAGTATGTCTCTTCTTGAAGCACAATTTTAAAGTATCTGTGATTCTAAGATCCCTCTAAGCTGTTGTGCCTGTCTGTGGGCAGAGCCAATCTAAAATTCGGCTGCTGCTTAGGATAGCACCTCGAGTGCCACAATTCAGCAACGTCAGCAAGGAGAGTTAATGAGAAAGGAGTCATGAAATAAGCATTTTGGATTTTCTGAAGTTATGAAATAGTACCAATATTGTAAAATGATTTTCCCCACTTTTCAGGAACTGGGAAAAGGTGATCGTTTCTCTGTAGGGAGCAAAATGTTATTTGCATGGATTGTACCTGCCGTAATTTGTTTGTTGATGTACTTCACAGCAGGTAAGATTTTTTTTTTTTCAATGTACACAGCAATTGTCACTTAAAAGAAGCACTGGCTAATTAGTTTTTTCTTTCAGACTCACAAGTAAGCATCTTTCTTATTAGAGAGAGCAAATTTTGATGCTTGGTTAGGTTTATACTGTACTTTCCTTAAGAACTCATTGATCCACTGCTGCTGTTGAGTGTCTTCTCATTCTTCATGGCAATGTGCCTTGTTAATTATATTTTAAAGGTTTGTTTTCCCATTTTGTTGCAGAAGCATGCAGTAAAGGAAATGTGACTGCTAGCAAACTTCCCCATGGTGTTGCAGAAATATGCGAGAAAGGAAACATGACTGCTAACACTGCTTCTCATGTCCAGCCTGGAACCAACATTACACTCTCGTGCCACCTAAAACAACTGAAATACAATGAGCAGTGCAAGACAGCTCTTTTCTTTAATGGTTCTGAACTAATTAGCAATTATGGCACTTCAGTAAGCAACACATTTACAGTCAATACGTATGGCAAACACATGTTTACTTGCAAAATAGATTGTGAATACAAGAAAAAACTCATTTGTGGAATTGATATAGAGTCTGGAAGTAAGGAGAGTTTCATTATTCCTTGTTCTTTATTATTTTCTTGGGTGCCTCTGAAACAAGTTAGGAGCTGATAGGGGGTGGCCTTCTCTACAAAAGGTGCTATGTTTTATTGGCTTTATATCTGAAATATTGCTGGCTGGAACTATGCAACACAACAGAGGCCTTTCATGCCCTGATTCCCAGCCCCCCATGTGGACGTGGGGATCTGGAGGGCTCTGTGTGCATGTCTGTCTCTCTGCACCCACTGTATCTCACCTCTGAAAAACCCATTGTGCTGCTTTATTGTAGTGGCAACATTTGCATGTTACCAGCTTGCTCCACAAACAGCAAATGAGAGAAGGGGTTCAGGTAACAGAAAACAGCAGAGATGCTACGCAAAACATAATGCTCACTCTCTCCTGCTCTACCCACCCCTCAAACTCCCGAAACAAGTCTCCAGGATAGAGATGGCTTGCAATACAATACTAAGGATAATTTAGATTTTCTTCTTGCTATAGATGAGCTGATGCAGCAGCATTTTCTGCATGGGTACTTAGGTTTTGTTGTTTTTGTTTTTTTTTAAGGAAGAATAGTTGATTGCTTCAAGTAAATATTGTAGTGCCCAGTTCTGATAGCAGTTATAGGCACTTGTATTCATTTGACACCTTTGTCCCTTGAAAATTAACAGGGATTTTGCTCATTTCAGAGGTCTTGGCAGACTGCAGAGATGACAGACTCAACTATTTTCACGTATATCAACCTGAATATTTCACACTGACTTGCCTGTAAAATCTTAAAAAGAAACCAACCTCCTGGTATTTCTTAATATGCCTCCTCTCAACATTTTTAAGGAAGAAACTGACCAGAATATCTGTTTAAGATCCTCCAGATCCGCCAAGAAATGTGTCATGTATCCAGCATGGGACAGATGGCAACCTCACCTGCACCTGGGATAAAGGAAGGCTTACACACATGAACACTACATATGCAATACAGTAAGTAACACAGGAAAGTAGGTTCTTTAAAGCCTATAATCATATCTTAGAGGGGTTTTCACGTCATTTTTATGTTGTTTGTTACAAATTTACCCTCTATCAACTCACACAAGAGTTGCTTTCTGAATAAGACAGTGCAAGGCTGCCATGATCACAGAAGACAAAAACTTTTCTGTTTACGGTTGTGTGTGCTGCACAGCAGTAGTTAAATTACTTCTGGGTTAAGCACATGAAGAGAATATGCCAAGATGTGGCTCCGTTATTGGAAAGGGAAGTTTAATAGTAGAAGTAATCTTAAATTGGCTGCTTAAAACTGCAGTTATCCCATCGTGGATCTTCTCTATGTAGAGATGGTGTGATTAGCAATGCCAGCACCAGAAAATCTCAAGTCTGAGCTTCTCATTGTGTCTCATGGTTTAGCTAAGGAGATGGAGAGAAAACTTTTCCAAGCCATGTTATATTTGCTTCATCTCAAAGAACCAACAGTGTTGTTGCTCTCCCTGGTGTTGCTGAGCTTTGCCTGAAATAGACTGCAGACTTCTGCAGCTACGAGCAAGGAACAAATGGGTTTATCTTTTACCGTGTACAAAAAAGTATTAACCAAGAATTTTCCTTCTGTTCTAGGCTATCAGATGGGACTGATACCTTATGTTTTTCAGAAGAAAGCCTGAGTAATAAGTTTGGCTTGCTAGTTCTGAGCACGAAGTTGAATTTTGAATCTACTTACAGACTTGTGGTTGTCGCCTCCAACAAATTAGGAAGTGCTTTTTCACAGCCACTTAAATTCATGCTAATAGACATAGGTAAATGTGTTACTTACCTTCTTTCAATTACTACTGGCTATTTAGAGGAAGTGAAAACTGAGCACTCTATCTTTGCTGCTTAAGCCTGTGAGAAAAGGTATCCATCCAGTCTCAGTTACCTATTCTATTTACCACGTGACCCTCCATTACTAGCTGTGATGCATATCTGAGTCCTGTTTCTTTGTTTTGTTTCTGTTTTTGCTGCTAGTGAAACCACATCCTCCAAACTTTTTAGTGGAATTTGAAAATTCTGCAACAAACTGTACATTTTTTTGGCACAATGAAGTACAAGTGCAACACTGTAGAGTAAGATACCGCCCGCTTAGCAGTGACACCTGGAACACGGTAATCCTTTTTGAAGAATAAGGGAAATTATGATCCTTGGATGCTCCTTAATACTCTTATTTCTCTCTTGAGTCTGCTCTCTAGCATCTTATTTAAGAAAACCTATTGCCTACTCTTCAAAACCTCTATCGCTGGTCTAAAACTGCATGAAGGTAGAACACTTATCATGAAAAAAAAAAAAAACCTGCATGCATGCATAGTTCCCCTTAAGTCAAGTATAATGCACAAAGAATCAGAGCTTACATTTGGCACACCACTACTAAAATGTGGTCATTTCTGCTCGTTGTAGCTCAAGGCTACAGGTGTACATTTTCCAAATGCTTGTGTCTTCTCGAATGCTGGTTGGAATCCTCAGTTTATATTTTAAGTGCTAAAATGAAGGACTTGCTTGAAGTTGAGTGAAATATATGAACAGAAAATTCCTTAGTAACCTTATTTCCCTGTGAGTTTAATGTTATATGTCCTTTATCTTCACTGAAGGTTGAAAGTTTAAATAGCAAAAAATGCAGTCTTCATGGTCTGGAGCCTCATACAGATTACGAATTTCAAGCCAGCTGTAAAATTCATCCTGAGAGAGGACTGTGGAGCAACTGGAGTGCATTCCAAACCCAAACTCCAGAAGCAGGTAATACAATACATGATTTGTTATACTAAGCCTGTGTCTAAAGTTTACATAGAAGCGTAAACTTTAGCGAATGAATTCAAAATGCTGGTTGGTTTTTGCTCCTGGTTAGAATCTGTAAATCCAGAAACAAAGCCAACAGGGAAGTAAACTTCTGCAGCAGAACAGGCATGGCTGACAGGGGACACTGGGAACACTGGGAAACACACGCTGGGTTCTTGAGTTCATGGAGAGTTTGCTGAGAAGCTGGATAAATGGGCAGGAAACTGCCTCTTCTGACTCAGTTCAGCTGCAGGTGTCAGGTTTTAACAAAACGGTTTAAATTTGCCAACTCATCTTTTTCTGAGTAAAGAAAATATTTCGTTTAGAGAGTTCCCAAATAGCTGTCTCCTCTAAGCAGTGCAGTCATTGGAGATCTCTGCAGCCTTAACGGATGAGAGCTTGGCCATGCATTTCAGAGACCTATCCCATCGTGAATCAGAAGGTGAAAAAACAGCCTTTCTGCTTGGTGGGGCTGCACAGCAGATTCCAGGGGACACAGCACAAACACGGGGTCAATTCTCCTATTTTATACCAATTCTAATACCAGAAGTCATCAGTTAGGTGTCACCTAACCTGCCAGGGCCACCATCTGCTCGCTCAACTTCCGAAACTTCGCACAGCTCAGTGTGTTCTTATGAAAGAAGAAAGCTTCTCAAGAGGAATTTCAACAAAGATGCGTTGGCTTCTTTGGCACCCCCTCCTTTCATCTCATTGTTGGCTTTCATTTCTCTTTTTTTTGTGAATTACTACAAGATCTCCAGGCTCCTGCAGCTATTACTCATGCTATTTACCACTACTGCTGACAACAGTTTCTGTAAGAAGCATTGATTGATGCAAAAGGTGTGAACTTTTCCTTCCCTCCCCCACCTTCCTCTCAACAGTTTTCTTAACCTTCTCAATGCAGTCAGCGTTGCTATGGTGTCTGTGGTCATCACCCCTCTTCCCCAGCCAGTGCTGTAGAACAAGACTCTCTCTCTTCAACTCATCAGGGAATATTTTCTGACATCAGACAAAGTGACAGCGAGGTGAGGCTGCAGATGATGAGCTCTATGCATAAAATTGTTGCTCTTCTTCAAAGTAGCTCAAGTTTTCACACTGGTTTGGCCTTCAGTGAATTCAGGACTATACCTTTTATACTTACGAAGCTTTTTTTTCCCCCATGTTTCTCCAGTCCTGACCTGCCACAAAGCTTGCTTTATGCAAGCACTTTAGCAAAGCGAGCCTTTCTTTTCCACCTAATTTGCATGGTTCGTTTGTAAAAAGATCCTTAAAATCTGGGCTGCTGTTCAACAGATGCAATCTGCCTTCTTTTTTCCCCTGCTTTGAGCTTGCCCCTTGCTCACAGTGAGTGCATTCTGGTTGTATTTCTGCTGTGGATCCCATGGTTTGTTTGTTTTGTTGTTTTCTTTCTTTTTTTCTATTCCAGTCACTATTTGCAGTGGAAACAAGATAAATAGTTCTTAGCATTGCTGGTACTGAGGATTGTTTCTGTCTTTGGATTTAGGAAATAGCAGACAGCCTTAGCCCCAGTCTAAGCAGGGCTGTGCATCAGTTGCCTGCTGCTAACATTATTAGAAACACTTACTATTTGATTTTGATGAGTTCTGTTCAAGGTCCTTGAGGAGCCAAGCTTTGTCACACTGGCTTTCCTCGTAAGTCTTTATTCGATTCTGAATTGTTTGAGCACATTGCTAATTAGCTTCTGTAGTCAAAAACTGTAGGGTTCAGTGAGTGTCAGTTGTTTAAACACAAGGGTTTTCAGGAAGCAGCTTCCTTGGTCCTTAATTATCTTTGCATAAAAGTTGAGGCTAAGAAGTAATACTGTCCTTTGATTTATAGGCTTTCTTGGAAGTCACTAGCGGACCATAACCCTCTCTTATTGAGATGGTTTGTTCTTTGTGACTACAGTCATGTGGGCAGTCTTCATGGCAGCTGAACGCTAGCTGTAATAGCAAATACAAGCTTAAAATACAAAGCAACACTTTAAGGACTACAGCATATTACATGATCTCTGTGATTCTAAATCTGAACTATGAGTTGTTTCAGGATTATTACCTCTGTAGCTTATTCAATGTCTTGTTTGTTTCCAAATACTGTCATTAATTCTGTTTCTCTCTTTTCTTTCTCAACCAGTGCCTACTGGGCTCTTAGATGTCTGGTACAAAAAGCAAGATATAGACTCTCAACTGCAGAACATTTCTCTTTTCTGGAAGGTAAGTTGTTTAAATAAAACTTGGCATATGCATAATAATCATCAGCTTTGGAGGGGGATGTGTTTGCAGGAAAGGACATAAAGCAGGGCACAGCAGTGCTTTCTTCAGTGATACAGAGCAACTCTACTACCCAAGACTTTCCTCATCCCAGCAGATTAATCAAGTCTTTTCCAACACCCGTCCCTTTAAAAGTCCCTGAAACTTTCCAGCACTTTGCATCAGCAAACAGCAGATAACATCTGTTAGAAGTGGAAATATCACAACACGGCTGCCACCTTTCTCTCCGAGATGCACATTCCCCCTTGTCACACCATGACAGTGCATGTGAAAGAGATAACAACCTTTTGGCTTTCTAGTTTAATTTTCTGATTAGTATGTCCATCTCCTCATTTTCTACCTTGTTGTATGCTGTCAGAACACAAATTCTTGGAGGAAAGGGGGATGCTCTGCCCCGTGTGATCAATGGGCATCTAGTTTACGTGTGTGCCTTTGTCTGTGAACTCCCTTTAGAGGAGTTTCTGCTCTGAGATGAAGAATATGAAGACATCTAACACTACGTAGAAGCAGAAGCTAATAGATTTGATGAGGGAGAGATGGCAAGGGTCCTTCTTTCTGAGAGCTGCAGCTGGTACCAAGGAACTCCATCTAGATATCTGAAATGGGAAACATCTCTATGCAAGCACCAGGTTGTTGGGGAGCACAGTACTGTGTTACAGTCTGGAGAAAGAGAAAAATGGGAAACAGGCTGACCTAACAAAAGGTAAAATTTTGAAAGATATGGCCAGCTGCTATGCATTTATAAGAGAAAAGCAATGAAAGAGCTGGAATAGGGCTTGGGAATAGAAAGCATAGTTCACAGAGCTGGGCAACAGCCGTTACACCAGGGTACAGCGTCACAGGGGAAAAGGGAAATTCCACAGTCAGTACACTGATTCACAGAGCCAGGCCCTTTAGAAACACACAGATGATGCTTTTAGTAATAAAAGTCTAGTTCATTTACAAGTAGCATCCTTAGGTTGGTACAGACGGGAAAACTGCTGCCTTTAAAATGCTTTAGAGCTATTCTTTAGGCCGACAGATTTCTAGTTTTTAAAAATAACAAAATTATTACAGGGAAAAAAAGAAAGCAGTCTCAACAAGCTATCCCCATAGCACTGCCATGTTTCTCTCAGCTTTTAAGAGAGAAGAAAATAAAAACGAATCACTTGTTACCAAAGAACATTAGCTGGTATTTGCTATTGTCCAGCAAGCGATGCTGCCACTGTAAGGAATTTCTTTACTATTATGAGAACAAAAAGGGAAGAAAAAAATACCTTCAAATGAAAGTTCCTCTCTTGAATTGGAGGTGCTTTGAAGCCACCATCTGCCACGAGGCAGAAGATCTGAAGAGGTCCAGAACAATCAGGCTTTACATTAAAGGGCTGATAGTGGCAGACTGACAGCAGCAGAGAGCCGGTAGCAAGTCCAGTGATCTTTCTGATCTTTTAATGATGATCACTAGCTCCTAGGAGGCACTGAAACGTTACTTTGGACTTGATCTTTCTTGGAAAGGAAGAAAAACATGTTGATTCATTCATGCCAGGAAATAACAAGTGTCCCAACCGCCTTCACAGGAGGTTCTGAAATGAGGGTTTGCCTCTGTTTGTTGCCTCGTGTGGAAGAGGCTCCGCAGATATTGCTCGTTGGGAATCTCACAATGAATGGACGAACTGCAGGTAGAACTGAATGTCCATGTGCTGTTCAGGAGGGTCTGTAGCTGTAAGCAAAACCCCTCTTATGACAGAAGGTCCAGTTCTAAGCAGATGGAGTATTTGGTTCCTGGTGACTGTATCACCTGAATGAGCCAGACACTGAGTGGCTGAAGAATGGCTTTTTGTCTTCCTGCACTTCAGTCCACCACGTGGAACGCTGGTACTGTTGTGTGACACACGTTCATCCTGCAGAGAGGCAGCAAACCTGGAACAGCTGGCTGCCTGAACACACTGGTTTCAGGAAGCCAAACCAGAGCCTCCTTCCCTGAGCAGGTTTAAGACTTTTTCAGGCAGCCCATCCGTTTGGTACCATCAGAGTTTTCTGCAGTACATTCAGTGTCCTTGACTTTTTTCCCACCTCTCTTTCAGTCTTTTCCCTTCTTAGCCAGAAGACTAAAATAGTAATAAACGCATTTTCTTTGCAGGCTTTGCAGAAGTCAGAGGCAAGAGGAAAAATCCTGCATTACACAGTGACCTTTGAAGCACTAAGCCATGGGGAGCCCAGAGCGATAGAAACAAATGTTACCACTCAAACCAGTTACACCAGAGTCACTCCAAAGATGGACTACAAGATAACAGTCACTGCTGAGAACTCGAGGGGAAGCTCACCTCCTGCATCCATCCTGACTAACCTGGGCATCCAAGGTAAAGCCTTCCATGGTTCTGAACCACTGGCAATCATACCAGCTCTGCTTTGTACTGCTTATGGCTATGCACCACAGAAGCATTCAGATTCAGCCACTTTGTGCTCCTTAATGCTGATCTGCACAGTTCTCCCGGGATCAGCAGTGACTGGAGGTCAGATCCACTCTCATATGTGGTCAAGGGTAGGAGTGCTATTTCCTGATGAGCCAAGTTGCCCTGAATCAGCACTGCTTTAACTTTAACCCCTTCTGCTGACAGGTGCAAACCATTCAGGCACCTGACACGGCACAAATTTAACTATGAAAAAAAAAAAAAAAAGTAGTGGCTCCTTTTTGTTTGGTATGAGAGAGGGCAGAACTGAAGGGAGAGTGATGGTAAGAGGTGAAACATGGTAAAAACCAGGTATCCAACTTACCGAGTAGTCTTAAGGCTGAGGCAAGCCTGTGCTGATGGTGTGGTTTTGTTTGGCTGTTCTTTCTCCCATGACAGATTTACCCTCTCCTTGGAACGTCTCTGCTATAGCGATAGGAAATAACAGCATCTTGGTCAGCTGGAAACCTCCCCTTAAATCTGCTGTGTCCATCAGTGGGTACATTGTGGAATGGATAGACACCCATAGGAAGAGCAGCCTGGAGCCCCATCCGAGCTGGATAAAACTTGTCGCATCCAACCTGTCTCTAGTGATACCAGGTGAGTACCACGTAGAAGCATGATAACGTTGAAGTACTATTTTAATTTTGAAAGCCTTTCAAGGAACAAGTCAGACTCTAATTTTTACTAATTCAGCATAAGAGATTGTGATTTTTAAAGCTTTTTATATGGAAGGAGATAAATCAGTGGTTCAGCAGTCCCTCAAATGAGATTGACCTGATAAGTAGAATCACAGAATTCTAGTTAGTCTTTCCTACATTGTCTTGGTGCTGTGCCTCCCAGGGTTTTAAATCCCTGCTCTCAAGCAAGTGGGAGAAAATAGCACGTGCATGCCATGACTTTGTACTCTGCTTTGAAAAAGGGAAACATTAATTACTGTCACTCTTCCTAACCTTCCTTAAGTCTTGAGGATGGATCTGTGCAGGTAAATATTTTAATGGAACAATTATTTACTTTCTATTTCTTTATGTAGAGCACATAGAAGATAACGTGTGCTATCACATTAGCGTATTTGCACTTTATCAGGACAGAGCTGGAGAAGTGAAATCAGTGAGGGGATACTCAAGAGAAAAAGGTAAGTTGCAGTAATACTCTTTCAGGTATTTTTAAGCCAGCTTAAACAGTCCAGCATTAAAAGTCACTCTTATGTTTTGTAGCACCATCAACTGGGCCACAAGTGTATACAAAGCCACAGACAAACGGCATCTTGGTTTCGTGGGAAGAAATCCCTTCCCACCAGCAAATGGGCTGCATCACAGAGTACAAAATATACCTGCAAAAAAAGGACAGTGATGTAGATCCTGCTGTCTATGGTAGGTATCTGGTGAAAAACAATGTGATGTGCACGTGCTGTTTATTGAGGAGAGAGGGGTGGTGAGGAAAGAGGCGTTCAGAAAGGAGTCCCAGACAGCTCATCTAGCAGCAAGATCCAGATTCAGTTCTCTCTGCTACAGCTGTTCATGAACAAGACTGCATATGCATACTCATATGTTAAGTTACAACACTCCAAGGACAGGATATCCAATCCTGTGCAGCATCTGCTCAACTCTGCACAGTGGGACAGGTTTCAGAGCAACCTCAGCACCCTAAGCTCTCCTATAGCCCTTCCAAGGACTCAGTGCCATAGACAAGGAGGTTACATACAGTGACAAGAGAACTTCTGCGTGCTCCTGCTTCCGGAAACACAATTCTTCATAGAGCTAAATGCAGTACGAATATCTGCTAGGTTTTTTATTTACTTCTCTCTCTTTTTCTTTTAGCCATTTGTAGCGCTACTTCCCAACACTCACTTTACATCACAGACCTGCAGCGTGGTGTGTACTACGTCCTGTGGATGACAGCATTGACGGCTGCTGGAGAAAGCCCCAGGGGAAACAGTGAGCTGGTTTGCTTGGAAAGTAAGGAGTCTGCTGGGGGCAAGCGACCAAGAGAGTTCTATCCCCAGGCCCACTGTTGTCCACAGACTTGGAATGCTTTAACCACTACTCTTTAATGACTGAAGATCTCTAGTTTCGGTTGGTTTTAAGATGCAGCATACCTTCCTTGTCTTCCACTTCTCAGCTTTGTGCCGAGATGTTATCTGTACAGCTAACACTTCAAGGCTTGCGGTCTTGTTATTACAAAGGGGGAAAGAAGAGACTCAAGCTGCTTGCCCAGATAGCTGTGCAAGTTCTGGCATCGATATCTACGTATGAGATAGTTTCAAAGTTTCAAAGTTTCAAATATATAGGTGGCTTCCTGAGGACCCTCATTGTGGTCCCAGAAGCAGCTGTTACCTCAAGGACAATGAGTACAGCACTGTGGCTGAGCTCCTGCAGTAGGCAAGTCCACCTTGTGTGTGGCCCCTGCTTCCGTGCTGCCCAGGGGCTGCAAAAACAAGTTTATGTCCTGTGTCACTGGAGGTCCAGTACTAGAAGGCCAGCAATCACATCTTTTGGACTGTGGACTGCCTGGCTCAAGAGACAGTGGTGGACATTCTAAGGTTATGAAGTACTGTTGTCCTCAAATGTCATCGGTTCATTCAGCTCCCTGATTTAAAACCTGAAAGCTCTTGGTGTTCTTTACAAGTGCAAGCCACGATTGTTGTCCAGTTTGAACTAGGATACTTAACCTTTTTCTTCATTAAAAAAAAGATTAAAATGTCTGTTCTGTGTTCCAGGTGCTGTGGACTGGATTATTGTGCTTACCTGCAGCTTCTTCATACTCTCAGCCTGTATTTGCTCCCTGCATCCTGCAAGAAAACTGTGAGTGCATCAGTCTGTTACATTCCAGTAAAACACAGAAGTTTTGCTAGAGGGCATGCTAACAGGCTCTTGGGACATCTTGGGGAACAGGGAGGATTGTTTTGAACAAAGGTTTTGGATAACGTGAATGGTAAGAACAGCACATTGTGCTTAGAAGACAGCTGTAGTTCATATATCATGACTTTTTAACCTAGATCTTAAGGCCTGCTTCCACTGCACCCGAACTGGTGCAAGCCTTGGTCACCTCCTGAGAAGGAAGTCAGACCCTGTGACAAAAAGCCTTTTTGCTTTCAAGCAACATAAACACGTTCCCAACCCAGTTTTCCAGGGCTGAGTTCATGGCCATGTCTTGCATGCTCTGCTATTAGTCATGCTCACCTAATGAAGGCTGGCTGCAGGAGGATGCTGTGCTGCATTGATTTTTGCTAAGTCAGTACTGCCTCAGTATTACCTCACTCCTGGCTTTGCACCTGGGAAACATTAGCACCTAGAACAGCCAAAAAGGAACACCATAAAGCCTACAGACCAGTGGGGAGGGCAATAATGTATGCTCATAAAGTGGTGCAGTGGCCAGAAGCATTTGAAAAAGTGGAAATCCAAAGCTGTGCTGTCCAGTCAGCCAAAATTGCTGCGTCCTCAAAAACTTGGGCAGGCTCTGCCAGTCCCACCCAGCCTGAGCTTCTGCTAGTCTATAGTAAAGCATTACTCATTACACAGAATTCTTCAGTAACTGCACACACAAACAGCACATTCCAGTTCAGTACAATTTGCACGTATGGGCATTCGTGCTTTTAACTTCACTTGTTCCATCTGCAGATTACACTTGTTCTTTTCTGCCACTGTACCTCAGTGGCACAGCAAAGCCATTCCAGATCCAGCTAATGCTACATGGGCTAAGAATGACAAGTCTACGAAGGTAAATCAGACTTTTTTTTTTTCTTTTAACCCTGCCCTCTCCAGCAGAAAAAGCAGTCGGAGCTATGAAAATCAGTCACCTCTTAACGCAGCAAACCCTGCAATTTCTAGCCAGGAAGAAGCTCCATTCTGTATTGTGTTACACTTTGTATGTGTTGCACAAACTGCAAGTACAGTGCAGGGGTAGCTGCTGTGTGGAGATGCCTGCAGATAAGGGGTGGGTGGGAGGGCACCAGGAAGCGACTGCAGAATTAACGAGCGCTGCTGTACGTGTACCCCCACACCAGGGTGAGCTGAGTGCACTTTCCAGTCTGTTCTTGCACAACATGAGCAGTTTTGAAGAGCCTGAAACAATAGAAGTGGAGGAAAGCTTCCTAAAGACAGACTGCCAGGTGTTCCGGGACAAGCTCATCTTCAGCAGCATCAACAGCAGCGGAAATCATGACTGGCAGCTGGAAAGCAGCTCTGAGAAACAGGAGTCAGAGTACAGGCCTCTACCCAGCACAACGGACGGAGACAGTTACGAGCATCAGCTTCCTGACCTGTACAAGAAGATAGCGCTGGAAGTGACAGAGCAAACGCAAACCTTTTCTGAGTACATTGCTAATCCAGTTAGCGACAGAGCTCCAGCTTACCTGCCCTCAGCCATCTCAGCGCCTGTCACAGACGCTACTGAAGAAGACCCTGAACTTGAGTGCAATCCGGTCTCTGTCTTCCCAACAACTTTTTTGACACCGGTGTTTTCCTACGGAGGGAAACTTAATTTGGATACAGTGAGATTGAACTGCAGCTCTTTCACAAGGTAGGCTGTCAGGGTGGTGCAGCAGCCTGGCCTGAATGTTTGCACTTTAGCCAAGTGCTGCAATATGTGTTTCATTGCAGCTAGGACAGCGACTTGCACGTCACACCTTCAGGTAATACAGCCCAGCTCACAAACCTTTCCAGCATTCTAAGTCATGCCTTACTTTACAGTGCGGCAGCTCTTCACCCACAGAGCACGCTTAGGTAGAATTAAAGACAAAAATCCAGATTGCTGGGGCTCAGTCATCAGGCTCCTTGAGATTAAGTGCTCAGGTTGCCTGCAGAGAGCCAGAGCTGCCTCGGGTCCCTACCCTGCTGCCTGAACACAGTCTGGCTTGAACTACACCAGACAAGCTAAAAATCATTCAAAACAACGCTTGCCCAGGAACAGCAAGGACATACTTCAGTAAGGTCAGACCTCAGCAGCTGACCAGATCACGGTTGCACTCTGTGCACCAGCTGCACACAGCAGGACAGAAATGCAACAGTGAGGATCTGCAAAACACACGCTAACCTCGCACGCCTAACAGACAGTATTCCTCACTGCAGCCTGAATACAGGTGCTCCTTTCATCCCCAACGACACTGGTGCTACAGCCCCATGTGGGCACTGGAGGATCTGTAACTTGATGGAGCTCTTCAGCCCCGCTGCAAAACCAATCAGAGCAAGCCCACCTTCAGGGCTTAGCACAGAAGAAATCCTCGCCAGAAATAAAGCAACAGGCAGCGCGCGTACACAGCAAGTCAGATGGCCTAGTGAGAATTTTAATGATTTATTGAAGTATTCTAATTACAGGCTTAAAGTACGTGTTACACATTTAATGACTTTGTTTACTATGTGCGTATATTATTTATAAATAGAACGTTGGAAACCTGAAATTTGTTCGTTGTTGTTTTCTCTGGTCAAGCTCAAGTGCTAGGCTGCAGCCAGCCGCAGAATGAAGCACCTTTAATGACAAAGCTCAAGGGAGAGGACGTGGGCCAGATTCGAGCTCATCTGGAGCACGAGTGCTTTGCCTCCTTCCGTGAGGATTCAGGTGGCAGTTCCCACCCACAGCTGGCTGGTTGAACAAGCTGTTGAGCAGTGGCATAAACTCACGACAAAGACCTTGCATGACACTCAGTGCACCTCAACTAAAAGAGCCGTGAGGAAATGACCCCTAGCAGCCCTGCAACCATCCCCTTTTCAAGCAGCAACGCAAACATACCTGCATCATGAGACTGCTGCTTCAAGACCACATCTTCTCCCACTGCGTTTCACTTAAAACAAAAACGTAAACCAAGGTGCTGCATCAGGGAGACCTCTACTTGCTGTTTTCTTCTACAGGAGGTCCACAAACTCTTGTGAACCCAAGTCCAAAGATTCTGCGTGATGCGGCCAGGACTTTTAATAACTGAACACACTGCCTTCTAATTTGGTGCCAAAAAATAAAGGATTATTAAGACCACTAGGTTTACGGGGTTCTCTACCTCTGTACTGCAATGGTACCTCTAGAGCAGCGGCATCCACAAACAGGCTGTGCACCTATCCAGGACCTGGACCATGCAAGCGAGGCTGCACCCCACATCACAGCACTGCCCCGGGAGGCGGCTTGGAGATAAGGAAACTGAGGAATAAGAAAAGGCTGAACACAACTGCCCATAGAGCTTCTCACAGCGTCCCCAAAGCAAAGCAAAGGGACAGCCCAAAGGAGCAACACTGCAGGTAACAGCAAATGGGGCAAGCTGCACGAGCACCAGCACGCTGCCCTCCGGCAACCTCGTGCTGCTTCAGGGCTCCTTTGTGGCACAGATGCCACTTTTGAAAAGCGTGTTCCTGGGAGGGTCTGCCTGCGCTGTGGCACCCACCGCTATGCTCACCTGCAGCAGGATACAGCCCAGGCCCCCTCGCAGACATGGCAAGGGACTGCTGACATCAGGGCTGTGGCAAAGCTCGTTCTTCCCATCAGTTACCTCAGCAGTCCCGTGTGGATGGGAATACTTACCCTCACTGTCCAACCAGGCGACACGGCTCACCACGCTCAGCGCAGGTGTTGTGCATTGAAGAAGTGATTTCCAGACGTGGCAACAGACGCACACAGCCAGGCCTCTTGTTCGGGAGAGGCACACACACGTCCTCATCAGGAGTCTGCCCCACCACAGCACCAAGAGATGCACACTTCCCCCTCTCCCACCCACTATTTCCACAGGGGTGCCAGAACAGGATTTGTTGATGCGCAGACTTGCAAATCAGGTGCAAGGAAGCTTCACAGCAGCTCCTGCAGTGCAGCCCGTCTCACAGAATTATCAGAGGGTCAGTTTTGAGCTGTGTTTCAGAACAATATTTCCTCTTTGGAACTTGCTCATTGCTCACTGCTGCCTCCCCGCTGGCCAGCAGCTCTGGGCTCAGCTCACAGAGCCAAAAGGCAGCAGCTGCTCACGGCCGAGCTCACACAGCACAGCAGGGGGAGGATGCACGTCCACAGGAAGAATGGCTTCCAGCAGCGGCCCAGAACAACCTGCAGAGCAGCTGCCCCGCTTGGCGTCTTCATCCCAACCTAGCAAGTGCACACTGCCATCCATCACTAAACAGAACTGCTGCATGCAGGCAGCAATGGCCGTCCCACGCAGCCCAGCACCGCTGCCATCCCGCAGCAGGCTGCAGCCTGCGTTGCACACCTGCACCGAGCCAGACCTTCAGGTGCTGCTTTTTCAGAGAACAGAAGCAACGCTTCTACCTGTTCTCTGTGCAAAACAATGGGAATCCTATTTCCTCACCTCTAACTCAGTGCCACCGTGACTCAGAGCCAAGACCACAGAGCCCTTATCAGCACCTGCAGATGGCTCTCCACAGTTATGCCTGCAGAACGAAGCAGCCTCATCCACTCACCAGCTCACAGGGGCACGACCCAAGAGCTGCACTGCCACCAGAATGGACACCAGAGGTGCCAACTGTGCATCAAACCCAGACTGCACACGCAAGGTCCTGCTTGATTTGTATCTTCTGTGGAACTGAAATGATGGCACACCAACTGCCCCGGTGCGCTCTGCTCACCCTCCAGCTTGGCAGGGCATTAAACTCTGCAGGCAGCAGCCAGCACCACTACTCTGTGCCTAGGGACAAAGAGAAGGCAGCTTTATCAGCAAGAGCTTAGCAGAAAGGGAGAACAGCTTTGGTATACTCTACATCCTCCTTCCTTCGCTGCAATCAGGTATTTCACCTGTGAAAATAACATGCATGGTGGGCAAGGAAACCACACGCAGGAAGGCCTCCACCAACGCAACAAAGCACAGCTGCCCACCTCTGCACAAGGCCCCTCGCACACTCAAGCTACACGGGAAGTGTGCAAGGTTTTTTCTTTTTCTTTTTTGCAGGTCACCAGCTCCGCAATTACACTTCTTGGGTCTGGCAGCTTGTTCCAAGTTCTGGTTCCCAGCCCGGTACCTAGACATCTTCCACCTGGGAAGGCTGCCTCTGTGTCAGCCAGGAGCACGATGCTGGTACTTGGGTCAGACCTCCCCAGCACCGGAGCTGCACTGCCATGCTCTCCAGACTCCTGCTGGCAGCGACCCCTGCAAGAGCACTCCAGCAGCCATCACAGCAGATCGCTATCTCAAGACAGTCGCACAAAAGCACAACAGACACCCGTTACCAAAGGAAGCTGTTTTTAAAAAGCACTATTTTACCACTCACCTAACCCTGCACTCTGACCTTTAGACATACAGCTAGCTGATCCTCACATTTCTTAATCACAAATTGAAGGCTAGGATTCATTGCTAGGATTCATCCCCTTGTTCTTACAGTAGATGTACTCCCACGCAGGGCTCCCTGGGAAGACTTACTCCTCTTAGAGAAGAGCAGCAGCAGCAGGAGGGATGGAGCCCGAGCTGCCCCCCCCTCCCGCAGCCTCCTTGGCCGAGGCCACACCACCAACTCTCCCCATCAGGTTCAAGCTCCCCAGCAAAGCACCACGTTGGGGCTGAAAAATCCAAAAGCAATACGCCAACTGCGCTGGGGCACTTGGCCCTAGCTCGAGTGCATGGAGGATGTGAGAACAGCAGAGCACGGGTGTGAAACGAAGGCAGCAAGGTCCTCATAAGGATGGCAGAAAAGAAGCAGGTTAGCAAATGCTGCAAGTGTCAGCTTCAGGCATACGTCCTGCATTTATTAGAACAAGAGGTGCGGCTACGCAAACCGATCTCAATGGGCAAAACCGTTACAGTTCAGAGTGGTCTCAACTCTTGGAACTGCAGATACCACCATATATTCACACATTGATGTTTCAAAAACTGTCCCCGTTCCCACACTGCTAACACTTGCATTTACTGATCAGTCTCATTTCCTCCCAGCATCAACCCGTAAGATGAACTTTCATGCTCAAACCTTCCCGTCGTCACATTCATAAGCCAATGTGCACCACGTACTTCTCCCTCTCCAGCTTTTTCTGCTGGGCACCTGTTGACAAATTGCTCAGATTTCAACAGGTCTCGTGCTCTGGATTTGGTGAGACAGCAAAAGTGGCAAGCAAGAGGACAGAAGTCACTACAGAGCAAGCTCATTCATTGGAAATGAGCTACTCAACTCGGAGGGAGATGTGTTCCCAAAGCAAAGTTTGATCCCAGCAATGGAAGTGGCACCACCACCACCACAGGAAGATCTGGACCGCTTGGGGCAGAACCCAGATGAGACACCACTCTAAGTGGCTTCACCTCCGTGGGTTTTCATGACATTCTTAAAAGAGCATGAAAATAAACCTTTATTTCAGTTCACACCCACCAATATCAACGATATACGTTCACAGTTTTAGTTCTTGACACGAATGGACTGAAAGAGGCAAATTTACATCTATCAGAACAGCAGACAGACCAGTGTTAAGTACAAGCTGTCTCCAGCACCGTACGCGACACGCCATTCCGGGAACTGCTCTATTCTCTAAAGCAGAAGGGAAAGCTTCTGGCCACTCTGGCCAGCAGGGCCCCAACGGACTGACTGGACAGCCCAGAAGGCATCTGGAAAAAAGCAGAGTGACAACTGAAACAGCAGATACACAGTCTGGAGATGGGGAAGGCTTACGTTACAGAGAAAGCTTTTCTGCAAGCGTTTCTGCACATCAAGGCAATTAGTTGGATTACTCAAGGCGTCCCAGAACTGAAACTGCAGCATGTTCTACCAACTCGCAACAGGAGATGGAAGAGCAGCACTCAGTGCTGGGACGAGCGCAGCCCCTGCACCGAGCACCTGCCCCAGCTCTGCTTGGAGTCAGAAGAAACAAACCAAGAGCTATCCCCGTCCACCAGGGGAAAACTTGCCTCCTCCTCCCAGAACTGGCAGGTGAGCACACTAGGAAGTCTGAGCTGATGGTATTAACAGTGGTTTACAACAAACACGTCTGTAGAAAATAGTTCAGGTAAATCGAGCCAGCCAACGCCACGGTTAAGGAGTTTGGTATTACATATCCAAAGGTCTCCGATACTTTCCGCCTGTCCTGTACAGCTTTTAAAAAAATAGGGCATTACCATCTGTTTTCTATCTACCTAGTTAAGAAACTACAAATGTTTTAAGCCGTCCAAAGTGTAAAACATTAAATAAAATGAGAATCCTGCTTCTAGTCTCCTACTAAATGCTGCAGATAAAAACCCTAGGAAACCCTCCTGATTCCTCATTCTCTTCACTGCTTTCGGGTACCGAAGCGGTAACGTCCCCGTTGGCGGGGATTGAATTAAACCTACACTCACTACAGGGGTCCGAAGGATTTCTTACCATCGCTCTCTGAAAAACATTCATTTGTCAGCCAGCAGTCCAACCCCAAACAGCACGCAGATACGGTGACATTTAGACTGAGAGGTGACGTGGCGGGGCTCTGCTCCCCGCCTTTCCGCATGGCACACGGATCGAGGTGCCCGTGTGGGAGAGGGAGCCCCGAGCCCTCCTGCCAGAGCAGCCACGGCCTGGAGCTGCCTCGTGAGCAGGGCTGCAGGCTGCTGCTGTGACAGCATGGGATCCCGCTGTCCTGGGTGCACCGTGTCACTGCCAGAGCTGCAGCTGCCACCTCCCCCCTCCCAGCTCCGCACCCCAGGAGCGGTGGCTATAGGGCACCCTCCCCAAAGGACGAGCAGAGGTAATTTAAAAGCTTTTTCTTTTTTTTTTGCCAAAGCTTCTCGTTCTGTTGAAGGGACGAGGAGGGAATAAAGGGTGAGCGAAAGGCGTCACGCTGATTTTAAAACCTGCTTAGAGCAATGATCCACATATCGCTGCTGGATCGACACACGGGCACGGAACCAGAAACCAACGTGCTCTGAGTGTTTCCCAAGTACCTGGCATCCATTCTGCATAAAGCTTTTGCATAAACAAGCTACCGAGCAGATGAAAAATGACTGTGTTTCCAAGTTGGAAATTAAGCATTAAAACTGAAGGAACTCCAGGAGCTGGTATTTCAGATACCAATGCCACACATTCCAAAAGACCAGGGGCCAATCGAGACCTGCTAGGCAGGAGCTAAGGGAACACAAGTAGCGCGCAAGGACTCAAATCCAGCTCGCAGTTAGGGGAAAATTTCTAAAATCCTGAATTAAAAAAAAAAAAAAAAAAACCACAAATGAAGTGAAAGCTTGTAACTGGTACACACTGTTCACACCTATATTTCAAGTTTGGAAACGCATATTTTCAAGCAGCAATACAAAAAAGTATCCATGAAGAATGCATAATCTCTGAAAAAATTATGAAAACATCCCTGCTACCATTACATTTCTAAATACAAAACTGACTACCATATTGTTGCTTCTGTGTAGCGAGAGAAGTTCATTTTCAAAACAGATAAAATTCAGTCTTTAGGTGTGAATGGTATGAATGACAGTCTCCTTTTTTTTTCTTTTTTTTTTCTTTTTTTTTTTTTTTAAATTTCTTAGTTGTTTAGGATCCTTAAGCATGCAAGCCTCGGAGAGGAAGGCCCGACGAGGGCAGGGTTGGCTTATGACATCCAGTTTAGGACAGAGCTGGGAAAGCCTCTGGGTCATCTACATCAGGAGCAGAAGCACTTGACTGAAAGAGAAACATCAGAAAGTTATCACCGCCCGCAGCACCGAGCCCTTCCACGCCGAGCCCTCGCCAGCAGGTGAGCAGGGCAGTGTGAGGCATTGCTGACACGGCTGCCACAGCACCACGGGCACGGGGGGGAGGCCAAGCCCTTCCCTGCACAGGGAACCCAGGTGGGACCCCAGCAGCTGAGTCACAGCACGACTCCCCTCCTCTCTACAAAGTACCCCGAACCCTGCTTGCTGGGTTCTACCCCACAGGACACTGGGTTTCAAAGAGGCAAGCAGTTCAGCAGTCCGGTGTTGGAAAAAGGATTACTGCAAGAGCTACTTCGTATCTTCCCCCACGACAGGCAATACGTTTTTGCTGGTTTTTTTCCACCCCCTCTAGGGTCTAGGCAGTCTCCTCGATGACTTTTTAACTTAACGCTACCTTTAGAGGCACCAGAGGCATTAAGCAGACCAGAGCTGCACGTGACTAAAGCAGCAGCTTACAGCTTTCTTCCATTCTTCATCAGTGCACCCCACGTGGCTGCTGCTGTTGTAGCAGCCCACAACCTCCAGCTCTCACCTGTTCACAGCACAGGCCAAGCTTCACACACTTTCCCCATTCACAAACTGGTTTGTGTGTGGAAAAAAAACAAAAACACACTATCCCTACAAACTCAGATGCCTCAGCAAAAAGCCCCTTCCGTCCTCACAGAGTATTTTTTCCCCCAGAGGCTCTCTACTGTGCCTAAAAAAGCACTGCAATGAAATGCAAAAAGGAAGGACTTCAGAATAATCTTCACTTTCTGCATGAGAAGTGTGGCAGGGAAGAAGAGTAGAAACAATTTCTAGACAGGAACTCCGGCAGTTCCTGCAAACACCTACATGTATCAGGAGGAAGTGAAACTGAAAACCATTCCAATAAAAGCTACAGCTACATCTGCAGGTAAGACACACACTGCAGAAGCACCCGTGCCACAGTCTAGAGTTAACAAGTAGCAGCAGGGCCTTCTGCCTGCAGTCTTCACATCTGCAGCTGCTGAGGCACAAAGCAGGAGGGGAGGCAGGACGGGCAGCATGCTGCAGGAGGGAGGGGAGGCTCCCCGTGCTGGGGAAGGCAGAGGCTGCAGAGATCACCCACCTGGTTGGGCGTGTGGATCACGTCAAACTCCTTAACCAACTGGAAGGAAACAGACAAAGTCAGCATCAAACAAATGCAGATCTCAAAGTGTACTTCACCACCCCATGACAGCATTCTTCTAGATGTCCTATTAGTGAAGCAACTCAGAGCAAAATCCACCATCGCTTACTTATAATTTCATTTCACCATCAGTTACTTATAATTTCTCTTACGTTGTTGAGAGGAAAGAATTTTCCAGCTAATAAAACTAAGAATTTTAAAATATGCAGTGAAAAGAGAAGGTCAGCATCCTACAAGGGCAAAAAACGAGCCAGTCTGGTTTACGTGACAGAAGTCATGCCACAGACCAAACTCATCTTCTAGCAATCGGAGTACGTGTGTTCATGGCAAACAAGTGATCTGTATTAAACCAAGCTTTGCTACAGCTCTACAACTGCACTTCAGCTTCACACTTTGGCCCCAGGCAGTGCTTCTTCCATTTATTTCCTTAGGGCTTTAGTACTACCGGTGGAAAACAAATTCCTGCCCATCAGGAAAAAAACATGTCTTATTTCCATATGGAACCCCCCACATCCCTCAAACTGAAGATACACCACGCAGCCACAGAACTTGTCTTTCCCTCCCAGAGGTAACAGTGCAGATATTGTCCTCAGTGACTGAGAATACTCTCAGATCTGCCCAAGGAATCATTTTTCAGGCTTAGATACAGCTGAAAGGAAATGTTTTGTTTTTTTTTTCTCCCCCCAACAGTAACCTACTCCCAACCTCCCCTGTTTTGTGCCTAGTTAGAACACTGCTGGAACACTCACCCTTCCGTCCTAGCAGTAACCTAGTTTTAAAGCAAACCTGCAAGAACTGACCTTTTACCCGGCTTGAAATGGAGCTTGCTTTCTGAACAATTCCCCCCAGAGCAAGACTGTGCAGAAGGGAAAGCACGAGTGCCACAAGCTCAGCCCGCAGCCGAGAGCTCTGCATCCTCACCTTGTCAGTCCTGCCCCCACGGCTGGCCCTGCCACCACGCCCTCGGCCACCCCGGCCCCCTCGGCCACCGCGTCCGGGGCGGCCGAGGTCTCCAAAGTTGATCTCCAGCTGGGATGTGATGTCGTTGGCGGGCTTACGGAAGTGATGATCCATTACAGAGTCCTCAGCGTGAGCCTGGAACGAACAATTGCTCCTGAGTGATCAGATCCCCACGGAAGTGTTTTCATCTGCAGTGGCACTCTTAGCGACACAGCACCCGTGCTCACCTCCAACAACATAGCAGGAACCGCTGTGAATTGACAGCACGCAGAGGAGAGCAAACGCTCACTGCCAAGACTTTGAGTTCCAGCACCTGAACCAAGTTATTCTATATTTCCGAGCCAATTTGGGGAAGCTCTGGCATTCTGTTACAGGAACAAGTCTAAACTTACCTGGGCCCCAACCAAGCCAATACAGAACTCTGTTTTCCAGCATTTCACTTCCTCTCACTTCATACCTGAGGAACCTTAAGGTTTTAGTAACTCATTGAAGTCTTGTGCAATGTGCTCTCAATAAGCCATCTTTATTTTGCTCCACAAGTGCTGTACATGTCCTCATTTGCTTCGCTTCGTGTTAAGCATTTAAAGCACAGGAAACCGTAAGAATCCCACCTTGGTTTTCATCAGCCAGAGCAATCAGTGGAGGAGGCACAAGCACAGTTCAGACAGAATGTAACTAAGGTAACTACCAATTAAGGCTAAAAGAGAAGCCATCTCACTAATTACACGGAGGAAGGACTCCTACCACCGTTGCCATGATGAACCCACCTCTCACAGCTTGCTGGTTCCCAGTGCATTCAGTGAGAAATCTCAAGAGCAAGGTACGCACCGATGAGCAGACCTAACACCCTGCGCCCTACCATGCAGCACAGGCTGAGTATTTCAAGTCATTATGCACCAAACACAACAAGCGACAGGCGTTTTTGTTTCCCCTACTGAGCACATTTAATTTTCTATATAAACAGCTCATTTTTGGCACCTTCAGTTAGGTGCAGAACATTGAACTGACCACAGTGGATCAGACCGAGGGGTTATCCAGTGCTGCCTCTTAAAAAACCCAGCCATCACATTTTGGAAACATGACAGTACACGACCCTATAACACCCCAACTTCTGGCCGAGCAATTGTTTGCTCTCTGCCCTACGCGTAGGTGCCACATGCAAGCTTAGGCATTCTGACTGTAAGTTACTTTTCTTGTGGTGGAGTTACACAATACCCTGACCTTCTGACTTTCAAAGGCAGCGTACTGTGCAATTAGGTGTAACACCTCTTAATTACCTGTTGTGGATCCTTCACGGGGCAGCCAATGGATGCACAGAAGGTTGAAGTCAGAGGGCTGGAAGTTGCTTTTGGGGATGCCTCGAGTCAGTCACAAGCACCACAACGCACAGAGCCACCAAGGGTCCTCCCCCCACCCTAATGACCCCTGCTGAGCCCAGCTGGACATGTGGCCTCCACGGCACCCACAGCTTAATTAGGCACAGGGAGAAGTAGTGCTCCATGCTGGTTTACTCCAAACATATTTCACTGCGATGTGTTCCATGCAGCAGCTGTTCCCTAAGAGACTCCTGGTTTTACTGATCTGAACCACACTCTCATCCCTCAGATCTCTTCCCTACGCTTCTGAAGCTGGCCTCAGCGGATACTTCTCAGACAAGAGTCATTCCACATCTCTACCCAACAGCACGAGCAGAAGGACAATACTCAGGTGGAAGTACACCAGTGATTCAAACAGCAAACAATGCCTTCTGTTATGGTTCTGACTCCTTTCCTAGTGCTGGTGTTTCACCTACTGTCTCAACCATCACAAGGTACTGAGATCTTATTTCCAACTTAGTGGTAGTGAAGAGACTCTGAGAGGCAGAAGCAGTGCCACGATACAGAAGTTCTATGCATCTACTTCCCTGCACTGCTACTGCTTAAAAAAGAAGCTCTACAGTCTACCAAAATATTGTATTTTTCCCAACTGAACCTTGGTTTAACGACTAAAGCCAGCAAGTTCTGTGTGTAACCTGAGGATTTCTTTACCCAAAATAACTCTAATTTAAAACACCAATAGAAGACTTAGCACATTCTCCTCATTCTCCTCCTGTGCTTAGGTGGTAGAAGACACACCACACAGACTTCCTATTTGAATCATCTTTGGAAGCACTTTGTGTGTATTGGCAACTCTCGACAGTGCTCTGATCTAACTGATAGCTGCTTCAAGGCACTGCTGCACCTGTGGGTCTTGGGAAAGGCTGTCCAAAGCTTTAAGAACAAGACAGTAATGGGAAGTGAGCCAAAGCAGACAGCAAGATACGGAAAAACAGCAAGAGAAAATAAGAGACTCGTGATGGAAGTGCTTATGGGACAGTCAGAACTCAGCTTAACTAGAAGAAAAGGCACTGATTACAGAGGGCCCTACGCTGTGCGCAGTGAGACAACAGGCATGGACAGAAAAGCTCCGTATTCTTTGTGTTTGTGGTTTCTTTATATCAAAGCCCTTCATTTCAGAAGGGCTCAGATCAAAACATGTATCACCGGTTAGATAGAAAGGATCAGTACCTCATTTGACTCCAGCAGACTCCCCTGCATTTCTGTCATCGCCTTTGTCTGATGAAAGTTGCGTGTCCACACCAAAGTGACAAAAGGAACAAAGGGAGAAAACAAAAGGAAGAAATGAGACTCAACTACATACAGAAACAACACGTAAAAAGGTCACATGAACTCGCTGGGTACAGATGTCACCGAGCACATGAAGCAGCGGAAGGATGAGAGCAGAAGTTGTGCAAGAATCCAGAAGGAGCAGAGGATGGACTTACACCGGGAGGCAAAGAGGAGTCTCGGATTGGGAATAAAGAGAAGTTTAATACAAGCTGTTGGGAACTACACACGCAGACTGATCTCCTGCACCTCGCTACACTGGGCACACAGACCTGGACAGACAGGTGGCACAGGTTGGGGGTGGTTTTAAGTAATTACTCTGAAAGAAAAAAGAGTTTCTGCACAGCCTGGATTCAAGAGCGATTCCTACACATTTGGCAAAGATGAAAGACTGTCTTCCAATACTTGCTTCTCAGTCTTCCATTGTGATCTCCTCTCCAAGGAAGCGATGGGAGTAACAAGCAAAGTTTAAGGCACAGGGAAGAGGCACAGCACAACAGAAGCACGGAGCAGAACCTCCTTTACTGGTGGATGAATCTCTCTGGGAGCTGCTTCGAACAACTGGAACGAGTTCTAAGATTTCTTCACAACTCACATCCCGTTATTCATTCAGCAAGACCTGAAGTGCTCAACCACTATGCCAGCTGCACAGAAGGAAAAGGATCTCCTATGGCATAACCCAGCCTTCTGGAAAGGCCCTCATCAGACAAGGGCTGCCAATACACGTGGATTTCATACTAAACCAGCGAGAATCTGAGACAGTACGAAGAGTTTGTTGTACAGCACATGGGAAAGATGGGGAAGACCTGAGATACAGCCAAGCACTTCAGTCTTCGGTGAAGAACATGAGACAGAGGAGAGACTTGTGAAGGAGCTAAGGCAGACGAGCAGCACTGGATCCTCACATGCTCCTTTCATGGAAGTTTCCTAGGACACTCCCAGGAGTTCTGAGAAGATGGCCCTTGTGATGCTTGAATTTCTCAGAAAAATCTGCAGGTGCATGTTGTCATTACCCAGCCCTAAGGATTCAGAAGATTTTGGGCTGAAACGCAGCGTTTATCGATAACCAAGTCACTTTCACAGGCTGACACACTCATTACCCATCAGAGAAACCTTCCACCGACCTCGTGACAAAAGGATGTCCAAGAACAGCAGGTGGTGAGTAGCTTTGTTCACAGCTCCTGGTTATTCCACCTTCTCTACCTGTTCACAAAGGACCTGCAGGGAAAGCTTGCCCAACACCTGTGTTTTAAGAACTATTCTGCTACAACACTTAGCAAAAGAAATACACTTTCCCAAGAGATCAGCGAACAATGAAGAAACAAAATGAGTAGAGACATTTGCTGGGCAAGTTTAGAAGAGCCTACTAAATGCAGTTTTGTTCTTAACTCATTTCTGTGCTTGTACAGCAAGGAATGGTTACCTCAGGCACTGGTGTTAGAAGTATCTGATTTATTTCAGGAGAAATCAGCCAAATACACCTCAGAAAGAGCAATCTGCTCGTGTCAATGGTTCCATGAAAGAATTCTGATGTAAAAAAAATTAAAGGAGAATAAGTAAACTACTGGTTCACTTTTTCAGAAGGAAACTAAGAGCAGAGCTTTCCAGCTTCTTAACGACTCAGGAATACAACCATCTCATCACACTATCATACATTCAGATGTGTTTGGGAAAAAAAGAGTCCATCTACCACTGATAACTTGTCATAGATCCGCTCCAGGGAGATGAAAGTGGGGGGAGGATGTCCTGACATGTTCAAAGGACTACAGATGTGTTGCATCTACAGATCTTGCTGGGTGCATCTCTTCAACCTTACTCCTCTAACACACAACAATCCTTAGTTTAACTCAAGCTAGTAGAGTAGGAAAGCTTCAAACTCTGAGCAGCTCAAGGAAAACAGAAAGAACCAATGTACTTTACACAGTCAGAAGGAAATGGCACGATTTTGTCTTAAACTCATTCCAAGTTCAGTGGGTTAGAAATAGAGTTCTCGTGGTAAGTGATGAACAGTGCTCCCTCAGCTGCATGGCATACCCCATCTTACAAGAGAGAAAATGACAAGGTGTGAAAAGCAGAAACACACATTAGAAGGCCAAACAGCATACTGCATACTAGTTTGTTACTTCAAAAGGAGTCAGAACCATCTGCTGCACGAGGCTGAAGTCCGGTGATTAACAGTGGGCCACTGATTAACAGTGTTAAAACCAAAGATTTAAAGGTCCTGTCAGTTTCTGAAACTGAATCCAGCTGCTGGAGTCCAGCCTTAGCAAACAGAGCTCTCAGTACCACCCTCCTCTCCAAAGTGGGACAATGTGTTTCTCTTTGCCACGCTCACTCTTTTAAAAGAACTTGGTCGTTATTACAAAGTATTTGAGAAATTACAATTTGCAAGTGATTCTACAGCAACTATGTTGAATCACTGACACATGCAAACTCACCTCACCTGGTTTCTAAAAAACGTCAGAGGCACTTGGCTAGGTAACCTTACAGAATTACAAGTTACCTGGATTAAAACTTCAGACCCAGTGCAGGCATGACCCACATTTCTTCAGCCCTACGCAGGGTTTAACAAGCACAATCAGTGGGCTGCTCCAAGACCAAAGGTGATACAATAAACTCTTATAAAAATATAGGGGAAAAAATAATGTTGATTCTCCCACCAAGAGACCGTCCTTACAAGGCACCCTGCCCAGCTGCAGTATTCCAGTCTTCTCTGTTAATTGCTGGGTTATAACACAGTATACGTCAGCCTAAGAATATAGAACTGTAAAAACTACCCACACAGGAAGGACAGCAACTAACACTACTGTACAGCTTCAGTTTTATGTAAGAGAAGTTGTTCTTGTTTTATGAACTTTTATAGAAAGGTCAGCTTGTCAAAGAACAGAGCTCACGCTCCAAAAAGTGCACATCATTAGAAAAACCTATACAATCTGGACACTAGCAAATAGCAAAGATCACTTTACCTCCTCGCTCTTTGACTTGTGAAGAACAAATCCTTTTTTCCATTGCCCATCAGCACCCTCATTTGGTTTACGGATGTTGAACTCAACCTTTGCACGATCCTTACTTTGAATAGCTTTCCATTCGTCCAGGGTCATTTCCTTAGGACCTTCCTCCTTAACTTCTTCAACCTCATTTTCCCTGTAGTAAATTCATGGATATTACTTAGAACTCATTCCCCATATACAGTGAATTCAAAACCAGTTCTAATCAGCACCAGATAATAATAAACATTATACATATATACACACAACGTAATGCTATCATTTTGTTTCAGATTTAGGTATTAAAAACTCAAATCCAACACTCAACAAGCACGCATGAAAATTTATCTGCTTTAGCTACATGAAAACTGCTAAAATCACAGCCAGACACCTTTAAAAACATAAATGGTGACCACAGCAATGTTAAAATTAACACTGATCCTTGCTGTCCATTCTCAGTATTAATGGCAATTGTCTTTGCAAATATAAAAGCCTATTTTTCCAAGAGACTTGTCTAGAGTTGTTCTGCCCTCTTCCAAGAGAGCTGCCTCCCCATGTGTCTAGCTGGGCAGTGGGATGGCACTTAGTCTTACCATAATCCTCAAGATTCTGTTGTTGTTTGTTGTTGATTTGCACAGTCTGCTTCTTTTACTCCATTAAAGGCAGCTATTAGTGTTCCAGGTAACCACAACAATTTCTACTTTTGGCTAACTTGAAAAAACAACGGCATACAAACATAGTTCCTTGGGAGATGCATCACCTCATTGTAAAGCTCTGGCAGCCCTAGCTTCTGCCAAAGAGCTATTTTTAAGTAAAACACACAACCTCTACCTTCAGTAACAGATCATGTTCCAGCTACTCAGGCAGTCGATCCTCCAGTCATTCTTTGGTGTGCTTATGCAACTCTATTTGATTTATGAGCTACTATGACATTACAGCAAAGCAGTGCCATCAACTCAAGAGAAAAGGTCCTTCCTGTAGCCATGAGTTGATGCAGTAATGCAGAGGGTTTATGTCAAAATTAGTCTATTTCATTTTACACGATGTAGTAGAGAGTGATTTTTTACATGATACTTGCAGAGCCATGCTTACTGCTCACTGCAAAGGTACTGCCCCTTGGCATCCTGCTTATTCTGTAAAGCATCCTACAGCTCCACTGAAACATTCAGAGATCCAGAACAGCCAACTTGGAAATGAAGCTGTGTGAGGATGCTTCCCTGGAAAGATAACTGATGGACTGCAACAGAAGCGTTACACTCGAAGCAGAACACATCTTCTGAAGATTTCCAGAAGAAAACCACCCATGCAGGCAGCCTGCAGAACGCTGCAGACACTGACCCATCCTCGTGCAGATCAGTAACCTGGTCAGGCAGCAGACACCGCATCTAATAAAGAGCCAGGAAATACTGCATGCTCAGCAAATGTCCTAGAGTCACTGAGTGCTGTGGGTTGGAAGGGACTCCAAAGCCAATCTAGTTCCAGCACCCTAACATGGGCACAGAGATTTGAAGTATCCTTTTCATCCCCAACATGAGCTACGCGCATTTTCTGACCACTGCTGCAGCTGTCATTCCTTAAAACTGTCCAGGCTCTTTCTGTGCACAAGGCAAACTTAACCATGGGCACCTACAACCTTGCAGAAGTGATGGCACTTAGCAACTTAGTTAAAGCACATCCCTGCCTTACTCTCTGCTCAGTAACCAAAGCTACCAATGAGGAAATCAAGCTGCAGAGGATTCCACATTAGAAACCTTTGGCAAATAAGCACTTAAAAAGAAAAAACATCTCCTATTGTTTGCCATTTTCTTTTGAATCCACCACAGCACACGCACTCATTAAAATACTGCATTTCCATAAGAAACTTGTATCCCTCTAAACCAACTTCAAGTAACTAAGTCACAGCTGGGGGAATTTTCCATTCACTGACCAGTGGCTTTTTTCCTCTTAGCAGTGTCCAAGCGAAAACAGAAGTAATGGAGTTCACTTCTCTGAGAGCTGCCCACATGCACAAAAGATGGAAAGAGTGAGAGACAACCTTTCTTCTACAGGCCAGCCACACAGCCTCAGCAGTTGTTCTGAGAAACTAAGCGCTTCCCATTGGCAGAACACTCCGTCCCCTGGTTGTTCTAGGTAGCTGTGAGCATGGTTGCTTTTGGATTTGGTACTTACAGCTGTAATCCTGAGATTACACACTACAACGGGTTATTAATAACTAAATCTGAAAGCTATCTAAGAGCTTGCAATACACTAACAGTTTAAAGACAACTTCTCTAGAGGTAAAGTTTCTAAAGAGTTTTCCAGCAGCATCACGAATGATTTTGTATCTGCTGAAGGACACAAAGTGAACATGGCGAAACAGAAGGAGGCAAGCTATCAGGAGGTAAAAGCAAAGCAACCATACCTTTGAGGCAACCAGAGAACATGATGGAAGGGGGCACACTCACTTGTTTTCAGAATCAGCAGGCGGATGTTCCTCTCCCTCTGGCGTTTCCTCAGTTACAGCAGACTGATCCAATTCACTGTAATTACAGTTGGGTTTTGTTTGTTTCGCTGTTTAAGTCCGTGCCCATTTAAAACTATGCAAGATGAATGCCTAAGCTCTATAGTACGTTCACACAGCTTACTGCTCTTTAAAAAGAACTATTTCACTACGAATTGCTGCTCCCTCTGCCTTTTAAACTCTGTGCTTTCCTTCTTCCCCCACCTGTCCCCAACACTGAGTTGTACCCGTTCTGAACGCCTCCCAACAAAGCTTTGAGACAAAACACACCTGGATATTAAAAATGCTGTACTCAATGTAATACTTGGAAAAAAAAGCTGGCTTCTCGTGATCAGCAGCCTTAAACCTAAGCTGTTTGATTTTTTAGTAAAAGGATTGTTCAAAGAACAGCCCAGGACGCTTCCCTGCTTCAAACCAAAATTCTGGTTTTAGAAATGGAAGCCATCTCATGTATCCATAATTCACTAAATTCTGCGGTCAGTGGCTTCCTTCATAGCACACCACAAATTCCCAAAATCTAAAGGAAAAAAGGCCACCAAATCTTTACATTTTGCAAGCTGTAAGAGTCAGGATTTAACACTGTGATAGATCTCTGAGCAATGAGAGATTACTAACGTGAGTTCGTCTTTGACGGTTCCCCAGTTGTGTGATCCACTGCCACCTCGCTTGTCCTCGTGCTTTAGGCCGCTGAAATGTGAATGTGAAACAGAACTAACAAAACTGAGTTAACATTATAGTGTCCAGATACAGAAATTCAAAGACATTTTCAAACATATATTAATAGTAAAGAATAGCTAAGGAAGCTCTAGGAAAAGGTAAAGACTTACGATCTATCGCTGCCACTATGTCTGTCAAATTCACGTTTGCCACGAGAGTCAAACCCATCTCCTCTGCCCATCCCACGGCCACGGCCACGTCCTCTTCCAAGTCCACCACGTCCACGCATCGGTCGGTCCAGGATGGGTCTAGACAGAACAGCCACACTTCAGTATTTCCCCTCCCCCAGCTTACAACACGGCTTCCAAGCTTTTCTTCTTCTTACGAGAATGTAGTTCACTTATTTTTCCTCTGATTATTACTCACTGCTTTTATGTTGGCACGCTAAGCTTTGGGGAAAAATTTCTTGACCACAAAGGTGGTCAAACACTGGAGCAGGCTTCTGAGCAAGGTGCCTAGCACCCCGCTCCTGTCAGCGCTCCAGCAGCACCAGAATAATGCCCTAATTAACGTGCTTCAGCTTTTGGTAGGCCTGCAGCAGCCAGGCACCAGGATTCAAGGATCTTTCTAGGTCTCTCCCTTCCAAGTGAACTAATTCTAGTTACGTTCAGGCTAATTTCAATGCTAAACTATTAGACTGGAGAAAAGCCATATGTAATGCTGCTCTCCACACTTCAGTAACTAAACAAATGCTTTGTTTGCATCTCCTGCCCACCATTCCCAAATTTAGTGCTTATAGTGCTTTACATCACTCGCTGTTGCTACGGTCCCACCTTCAGCCACCTTACCTTTAAAAGCATCTCACTATTTGAATATTACTTTCAAAACTCTTGAATTCTGGACCCGATGTGACACTCTGTTCCCTTTAGCCACCAGCTGGCTTCGTTACTTCCAGACCTGAAGCCACTGGAGCCAAGGAAGCGTGAACACCTCCATGGACAAACCTGCACTGGCTTGAGGTTAACTGCACAACTGAAGCAACAGCTGTAACAGCAAACGGATCTCATCCTGCAGGCAAGAGCTGTGCTTCAGTTCCTCTTCCGACCTCTGTGCTGTGGATTTCCAGAATCGTGCTGGCTATCTTACTGATTTGTCCTGTGCTTTTTGTCAACCCAATGGAACTGTTCACATTACGTGAGTCCTGGTCAAAAAACGGGAGCCACGTTTGTAAATGAAATCGCACAAGGGGAAAGCACTCTGCGCTGACACAGGCGCCTCTTTTGACTGACAAATGGAATTTCATCACTTTGACCAAATCTACCATTTTTTGCTTGGCTTTTAAGCTTAGCAGCAGCAGGACAGCTCCACCCCGGAATATCACCAAGTTCTGCAACACGCAAGGCAAATTCTTACTTATCGACAGAGAATTCTCCTCCTTCGCCCTTCTCATCGGCGGGTTTATCAAATCGGCGCTCACGAGGAGGTCGTCTCTCGGGTCTCCTGTCAATGGGCTTGCCTTCACCCTGCTGCTGCTGCTGCTGATCAGGCCTCCTGCCAATGCGCCTTATCCCTGCAACAGGAGCAGAACACACCAACGGAATGCGGAGCTGCTCCGGGACAGATACTGATGGTAGCGCTGCCAAACAAAGATGAACGCGAGCTGGAATTCGGGCTTTTTCTTCTAACCCTGCGACCGCACGCTCTTCGAAACAATACCTTTATAAGAAGGTCACTGCAGATCATTGGACTCTAATGGATGTTTTTCGCATCTCAATCAGCAGCATTTCAATCACACTGCGTTTTGCACGAGCATACGCTCTTACAGTACTGTGGGAAACAAGACCTGTCAGAGCGCACAAACACCAGAGATCCATGTTCAAACGATCGGCTTTCAAAGGAGGATCAAGATGAGCAAGTTTTGTGTTCTTTCTCCAAAGGGCATTTTTCAGCTAGAAGACGTGCTTCCTATTTGATGCGCACCGAAACAAGGTCAGCAGCTTCCCCGGAACCAAGCCCCCACGACAGCCGCCCTGTTTCATCCTACCTCGCTCTGCCTGGAAGCATTTAAGGAAGCATTTAATCAGACGGGGCACCTGGGGCTGCGCTGTTCAGAGGGCCCCCCAGCAGGCCAGCAATACCCGTGCCCCTCAAACCAGGCAGCACGGCAGGCACTACTCAGTGCCTCAGGAGGACTCGATGTGCCACTGCTGGCAGCCCCCCGCGTGCTGGCGGACAAAGGCTGAGGCGGCAGCGTGCTGCACACTGCCCGAGCGCTGCGCTGCTGCAACACACGCTGCTCCTGCCTCCATTTCTACCCCTCCTGAAATTGGCTAGAATAACCACTACCCGTACCATCTCCTCCACTGTGACACCTGAAGGGTCTGAAGTACTTTCCCACTCATCTTGGCTACTTTTTTTTTTTTTTTTTTTAGGAAGACCTGCACAAACTCCTTCGTCTGCTGTCACACTACCACCTCTCCAAAACGCACAGGGAAGAAAGCCCTCAGCAAACCACCATCCCCAGGGCTGCCTCAAAAACGGAGCTCTCTGTTATTTAAAAAAAGAAAGCCTGTTTTTACTATTCCCAAAGACAGAAGTTCCTGCCGAACAAGCAGTGCCGCACCTGGGTGGGGCCCACAAGTTACAGCTGTAATGATATCCACGCCAACACGCCCAGACGAACAATGCTTCCTTACCTGACACGCTGTGCTGCGCGCACGTTTGCATGACAGGCACTGCTTGCTCAGGAAGGCTCCCTGCACCAACGCAGCAGCCTCAACCCCCACTCGTTCTGAGGAGGGACCCTCACGCTGGGAAGAGCCACTTGGTTGTAGAGGCACAGCAGAGCCGGCCGTGCCACGCCGAGGCGTGCTGCAGGGCTGCAATGCACGATCCAATGTCAAGTGCAGCACCCTGCGCCCAGAGCTCCCGGGAGCCAAGCCGACAACGTGCTGCATGATCCCACACGACTGCAGAAAACAACTGCACCTCGTAGAGTGCTGCTGCAGCAGCAGCAGGCCAGGATGCCTGTTTTGTTACTATAATAAGCCATAAAAGACTCCTTGTCACAACAAAGCACCGCTCGTCCTTGAAAGTAAAAGCGAGAACCAGGAGGTGAGGGTTCCGAGCTGTCTCCCGCAGACCCAGAGCCCGCATCCTGGCCAAGCACGCTGCTGCATCTCACTGCATGGGATCCCACTGCCAGCCCACACCTGACCCACACCCACAGGGGACACGAGCTCCGGGAACAGCCACACTCGGGACAACTACTGCATTCCTCCCCAGGAAAAAAACCCCAGCATCGCACTGGGAAACACAAAGCATCCATAGGCAAAGAGCGTGGCAACAGTTCCCAGCTGCTGCTCGGTGTTCTCTCACTATTCAGCAGGTGCACCATCTAGAATCATATATTAACTTCTTTCTTAAAACCCAGTGTAACCCAAGCCCCTGCACGGGGTGCTGCACGGCCACCTGCGTGCACAAAGCTGCCGCTTGTCACACCGACCCTTCTGCCAAGCCGAGCCCTCCGTCACAGCTTATTTGTTCAGACTGTTTGCGCTTCCACTTCTTTTTTAAACAGCCAGAATGCCCCGTGCCCGCCTAGCGAGATGGCTCCGGGTCGCACAAACGTGACGGGGGGCGCGAGTTATTAACAAAGTGCGCGTTGCTCCAACCGACTCAGTCCTCACTGCTGCACAAAAGTGAGTGAAGTGAATAATGCACAGAGCGTGACCGACACCAGCACCCACCCGACCGCCCGGAGCTCACGCGGGGGTTTTCCTAATTCCTGCTGCTCCCATCACAGAACCCCAGGATCCCAGCACGGTGGGGTCGGAAGGGCTCCCACCCCCGGGCTGGGTGCCCCCACACCAGCTCCGGCTGCCCAGAGCCCATTGGTGGCCTTGGGCACCTCCACTGCTTGCGCACCTGCAGCTCTGGGCAGCAGCGCCAGGGCATCACCGCCTCTGGGTGAAGAAGTTCCCCTTCACATCTGACCCAGATCTCCCCTTTTTTAGCCGAAAGCCATTCCCTCTCGTCCCACCGCTACCTGCCCGCGTAGAAGCCTCCCTCGTGTTCACCAGCTCCCCGCAGTACCGACGGTTTCCCCGGACCCTTCCCTTCCCCAGGCCGAAGCCACCCACGGGGACACCCGGGGCACCCCACGCGCTCCTCCATGTTGGGGCCGCGGCCACGTGCGGTTCCGCGGGGCTCTCCGGGGCCGCCCCCCCGCGCCACGCGGCCCCGTTCCCGCCACGTGCGCGCCGCGGCCCGGGGGCCGCTCCCTCCCTCCCTCCCTCCTTCGCTACCCGCTTCCCTCCCTCCCTCCCGGCCGGGCCCGGCGCTTCCCGCCGCCGCCGCCGCCTTTGTGCGCTCCCGCGGGCCCCGCCGGCGCTCACCCTCCTTCCGCAGCGGCGCTCCGGGCTGCCCGCCGCCCTCCTCCCGGCGCTCTCCCCCGGCGGAGGCGGCGAAGGGCGGCAGCGGGTTCTTGCGTTCCTTCTGGGACTCCCTGCGCAGCTGCTTGGCCGCGCTGCCCGCTCCGCCGCCCGAGCCCGCCTGGCCCGGGCCTCCTCCTCCGGCGCCGCCCGAGGAGTTGCTCTGCGCTCCCGCCGGGCCTCCTCGGGCCCCGCCGCCCCCCTGGGCCCCGCCGCCGCCGCCGCTCTCTTTCCGCCGACTCTCGGCCGCCCGCAGCACCTCGAAGGGGTCGGACTCGTCATCAAAAAGCTGGTCGAAGCGGTTGGTGACGACGCAGCCGAAGCCCTCCTGCAGGTGTCCGGGCATGATGGGCCCCCGTCGGCGGGATCCTGCTCCGATGCTGCCGGGCCCCCCCGCGCCCTGCTCGCTGCCGCACAAGATGGCCGGCCGCGAAGAGACCCGCTTCTCTTCCGGCGCCGGGCACATCCGGGCACCTCACCCCCGCGCGGGGCGTGCCGGGACTTGGAGGCGGCTCGCGCCCAACGCCGCCCGCGCGCAGGCGGCGAACTACAACTCCCGGCGTGCCCCGCGCCGCCATTGTGCGGGGCCGCGGGCGGGCCGGGGCCGCCATGGCTGCGGCGTGGGCGGGCGGGCGGCTCCGCGCTGGGCGGGAGCGCTGCGAGCGGAGCGCGCGGCCGTGCGCGAAAACAAACCCGCCTCCGGACAGATCGATCCGCAGGCGTTCTTAAACGTCGTGCCCTAAAATGCCCCAAACCGCCCGGCTCACGCAAATCTTAGTTGAGTTGAATCGAGCTGGCCGTGACAAACTGTACTTCTCTGTGGAGACGCTTGATACCAAGCGCCCTCGGCGCGCTCCTGCACCGCGGGTTGTGGCGCTGAGGAACGCGGGCTGGGGCTGGGGGCTGAGGCGGCGTGAGCCTGGCGCTTCTCCCCCGCACTGAGCTGCTGCCTCCAGTGTGGGTGCAGCTTCTGGTGACCTGCTGCTGTCACCAATGCGAGGCACCGTTACACGGCGCTGAGGATCCACCTCGAGCTCTGAGGTGTAATATTTCCTTCCACCGAGGTTTATTCTCGGCCGATGAGCAGATACGCACCATAAGAAGACAATATCAAGCTGTCCAGAAGACAAGACGGGAAATATTTGCGCTTCTAATTAGTCCTGTTGATGGTCAGTGGAGATTACAAACTTACTAAAATGTACTTAACTGGCGCATATTTGACATTTCTTCCTAAAATTCCGCTCTGTACGTGTCAGAACCTCTTGCCACGCGCTCTGTGGTAATTACATTTGTCCTCAGCGAGGATATTTCTAACATTTGCCTCACCAGCCCCAAGCAGTTAGACCACGTTAAATAATTGCTTGAGAAAATCATTTCATTTTCCTTTTTTTTTTTCCAGTTCTTGAGCATGCATGGCTCACATGCAGGAGCCTCTGCACGCCGGCTGGCTGTGTGAGGTGGGCCCGCCGCCCGGCTCCTGCTCCTCGCCGCCATTCCCTGAGGCCTCCCTTTCCAGAGCCCTGTGGGGAAGCCCCTCTTGAAGCGATGGATCTCCCACACAAGGACGCTCCCTGCTCCTGGGATGTTTTGAAGGAATGTTTGCGGGGCAGCTCTCTTCCCCAGCCCTTCCCGCTCGGGGCTGTAACTCACAGCTGTGCATCACCCCCCGCAGCCCCGCAGCCGGAGGTCCGTGCTCTTGTGCTGTTGCTCCAGGGAGCTGAAATGTCACCCTCCTGCTGCCCGACGCACCGCTGCTCTCCGCGTGCCTGCGACGTGCTGCTCTGCTATTTCTGAGCGTTGCCAGCAGCTGTCGGCTTATTAAGCAAGAAGAGGAAATGCAGCAAGCTCGAGGCACAGGGAGAGGGGTCGGTTTGGGTCCTTGCTCCGCTCCCCAGATGTATTTTTCCTAATTTTTAACTAAAGAGCTTTTATCAGTGCATGGTGCTGGTTCTCTCCCAAAGTGCGTGCCGCTTCCATGCCAGCAAACCCACCAGGAGGGGGCTGCTTGGGCGCTCTCTGAGGCCACAGTGACTTCTCGTACAGAGAACGTGACATTTGCTTCTGAACAAAGTACAGCCATGGCTTCAGAACAGCAAGAGAAGCTCCGTGCGTCACCTCATCGTGGCATGCTGCAAAGCAGCTTCAGCAACTTTCTGCTCAGCTTTCTGGCAGCTGTTCTCACTGGATTCCCGATGTGCTGCACGGAGATACCACTCAGAGCGCGGTGCTCGCTTCTGCAATGAGATGCAGGGAATGCTGCAGCAGCAGCAGCCAGAACACAGCGCGCTTTGTGCTGAGCTCTTTGCACTGTGCATTCCTGGTGCGTGGGCTCCTGAGGGGAAGCAGCCCTGGAGCTGAACAGCGTTGGCAGTGGGGCAGCAGCAGTGGGCAGACGTCTTGTGGGGCTCCGAGGGGCTGCACTGCGGTGTTCTCCCGTGTACCCTGCTCATTTCAGCCTGGTTTTTCCAGAGCAGGAAACCCAGCAGTGCCGTTATGAGGAGGGCTGTAAACATGTGAACAACAGCACTGCTTCCTCACAAGGTACGTGCATGGGAAAGCAAAAGAGTGCAGCGCTGGTCTGTGCACGGAGATGTGCAACAGAGAAGTGAAGCAAAGCATGCAGCCACGCAACTTCAGTTAACCTGGGCTAACTGAGCCCTGCCTGTTTTTTCTTCTCCTGAATCCCAAGCAGCTTGCAAGGCGAGTGCTGCTCCTTCCCTGCAGCGGGGCAGCAGGTATTTCTAGCTGACAGAGCCAGTGCCAGAGCCTCAGGAAGCAGAGGGTCAGCCCCAAGCTCTGCCCTTGCCAAACCCCTCTGCAGCATCCAGCCGCTCTCAGTGGGCTCTGCTGCACTCTGTCCTCAGGAGAAGGAAGGAGGAAAAGAGGAGAAATAAAGCATGTCCCCTTCATGAGGGCCGGGGACACAACAGCAGTGCTGCAAAGGCCGGGACGAGCAAAGTGAAATGCGCGTGGTGCTGCCAGCAGTGCTGCTCTGTGCCACCACACCCTGTGGAGCTGTATCTGCGCCCCAGCTGGCTGCAAAAGAGCAAACGCATCTCCTTTTAATTAATTATTTTATTCTTTTGGCCCGTGCCATGACTTTTCAGCTGGATCAGCTCTCTGGCTCGGCGTTGCTCTCAGGGCGCTTTGCTCATTTTCCCCGCTGTCCCACAGCCCCCCGTTCCGGGGCCGGCCCTGCAGCCAGGCTCCATGCGTTCAGGGAGCAGCGTGGTGCCAGCTGTATCCCTGGGTGACGCCGAGGCTGCAGCGAGGACCAGCACGGCGTGCTGAACGTGCTGGTGCCAGGCGCGCTCGGACCGCGTGTGCTGGAGCGCGCAGGCAGCAGCAGCCGGGGGGGGAACGCGGGCAGGCGAGATCAAACAGCCTGAAAGCAGGTCACGGCATCACCCTGCTGCAGACAGCGCGGCAACTGCTCATTAGGGTGATTACAGGCAGAGGAGCTGCCCCGGCTCTCTGCTAATGAGCAGCACGGGCTGCCCGACCGGTGCAGCACAAGCAAAGCCTGCGGCTGTTGGTGCACGTTCAGGTCCCGAGGTTTCCTCGTGCTCCTGTGCACCCCCTGTCCATGTTCCTGTCCCCGTCCCCTGCTCCTGTTCATCCCTGGCCCTGTCCCAAGCAGTGCAGCACGCCCCTGGGCCCTGCTGCTGGAATCTGATCTGACTGTGCAGTGCATCCCATGCAGCCCTGGCTCCGATAAATAGAAATAACGCACAGAATGAGGAGCTAGGTTCAATATTATCTATGTACTTACATTCTTCTGTATTCTCTCTTCTTCACAGTGTAATGTTATATATCATATATAATTATTGGCAGTTGGAACTGGATGATCTTTAAGGTCCCTTCCAACCCAAGCCACGCTATGATTGTGTATATATTCTATGTATATATAATGTATACATACATATCAAAGCGTATCTCCATAAACATCTCCACATGAGCAATAGCCCCCCATCGTTCCGGTGTCCCGTCACCCAGCTGGGACAGACCCAACACGCGACTGGCACTGAAAATCAGAGCCCACGCCCCGACCCGGGTGCTGCCTGTGCAACGCACTGCGGCCTGAAAAGAAAGGAAAAACGGTGACGAGGGTTCAGAGCGCGTGGATTCAGCCTGCGCAGCTCTGCGGATGCTCACAGCCCCAGGGCTCCCCGTGGCCCCCCAGGACATTTTTGCCGGCTGAGGCAGGCAGGACGCAGCTCGCACCGCTGCATTCTTCTCCTTGTTCTGTTCCCTCTCATTTCCCTCGGGCCCAGGGCTGAGCCTGGGGCCGTGCTGCCAGCGCTGGGTGGGGACGAGGGGCGCTGGGAGCTGCGGAGGCGCAGGGGGATCCCTCTCGTACTCACTGATCCCTGCAGGGAGCTGCAGTGCAGGAAAATAAAGGGACTGCCCGGAATGTGCGAGCTGCTGTTTGCTTTGCAGTGAGCAACCACCGCCCCTGCAGCCGGGCGGATGCGGAGGGGAGCAGGAATGCGGGCGCAGGGCGGGCAGCGGGGCGTGCTGTGGACAGTGCTGCAGGGGGCACGCTGGGGTTGCTGTACCCAGGGCAGGAGGATGCTGGAGCAAGGATGCGTACGTGGGGGTGAGCGATGAGGAACTGGCAGTTCGTTTGAGCCTGATTTTCTCACCCTGGCATTTGGCATCAGTGGGGCATCGGCCCTGCAAACGACGGCAGCGAGGACTGAAATGCAGCGTGGGTGAAACGCAGCTCCAAGGCATTACCGACGCCTTCAAAAGTAATTCGGCAATTAATATTTTCTGATTGAAAATGGCTTCACCCCAAGAGCCCCCACTGGGGCCGACACCGCTGCCACCGTGCGCGTCCCACGCAGGAGCTCACAGCTGCGCCGCGTCCTCACGCAGCACCGAGGGCAGCTCTGCACACGGGCAGCATTCCTTCCTTCAGCTCCGCGCAGCACAACGTGTCCTCAGCAGGCAGTGCTGTCCGCAGGAGGGCAAACTCTGCTCCCGGGTAGGAAAGAGCCCTAAAGCCCCAACAAATAAAGCGCTGAAGCCGCCGGCGAGGAGCGATAGGGGCTGCTACCGGGGAGCAGCGAGGCGGCTCTGCTGCTCGCGGGCACGCCCCGATGATCGGAGCTCAGAGCGGCCCCGGCTCCGGGTATAATCCCACCCCCCCCGCACTGGGGCTGCGATTCCGGCTGCTAATGAGGCGAAGTTAATTGGGATCCGCGCACAATGCGCCCACCTGTTGCGCTGGGCCGCACCATCTGCCGCCCACCTGAGGCCTCGCCGGTGCCCGGGGCTGGGCCGTGCCCTCGGGTCGGGGCGCGGGGAGCCGCCCACGAAGCCGTGCGCGCTACGGCCGCTGTCCCCGCGATTCAGCCCCACGGAGCGCACCGAGACCCGTCCCCTGGGAAGCCCCCCGCTCGTGGCTTATTGCGAAGGAGCGCGTGGCCCCCACGCACGTGGCCGCGGGCGCTGCTCCGGGCCGCTCCCTCCCACTTGGGGGCGAAGTTCTCCCGTCCCCGCGCGGTGACTCAGCGCCCGCATCAATCATTGACCCCGCGCACGCTGCGCGGCCACGCGGGGCAGCACCGCGCGCGGAACGGGGCAGCAGAAGGACACGCCCCTTCCGCCAGACCACGCCCCTCTCCCTCGAGCCACGCCCCTCTCCCTCGAGCCACGCCCCCTCGCCTCCCCTCTCAGCCAATCACCGGCCGCCGCCCCGCCGGTTCCCGTGGCAGCGCGGCCCGGTGGCGGAGTTCGGCGCCGGGCGGTGAGAATCCGAGAGCTCATTTGCATGAACCAATAGAACGCGCGTATGCAAATGCAGGCGGCGCGGGTTGGCTGGGAGCGGGCCGGATAACGACGGTGGGGGCGCCTTTGTCCCGCAGAGGCAGCGGCGAGAAGGGAGCGGAGCGGCCGGACGGGAGCGGCCGGGAACGGGAGCGGGGCTGGGCCAGGCCGGGCCGGGCCGGGCGGTGGCAGCGCTCCCCTTCCCCTTCCGCGCGGCCGCACTATGACTCTGGAGGAGCTGCCTGGCGACCAGCGCACCGCCGGCAGGTAGGGACCGGGGGGGTTGCGAGCAACTTGAGGGGGGCGAGGGAAGAGACGACTCAGTGCCCCGGTGCTGATGGGCTGCGTGCGTGTGCAGGATGGAGCAGGCGGGGGACGCGCTGGAGGAGGTGCTGAGCAAGGCGCTGAGCCAGCGGAGCCTCACCCTGGGTGTCTACGAGGCGGCCAAGCTGCTCAACGTGTGAGTGAACCGCTCTCGGTGTCCCCCACCCGAACCCCGGTGCCCCCCCCAGTGCTGACTCCGCTGTCTGTCCGTCCCCCCCCCTCCCCAGCGACCCTGACAACGTGGTGCTGTGCCTTCTGGCCGCCGACGAGGAAGAAGAAGGAGACGCGGCGCTGCAAATCCACTTCACCTTAATCCAAGCTTTCTGCTGCGAGAACGACATCAACATCCTGAGGGTCAGCAACCCGGCTCGCTTGGCCCAGTTGTTGCTGCCCGACGGCGGTCCTGAACCACCCACTGATCTCCATTGCGTCTTGGTCACGGTGAGTCCATTGCTGATGACTCAATGCCGATGTCCCGGGGAGGTTCCCGAGGCCGAGCCGTCGGCGTTTGCCGACGGCTCGGCCTCGGGAACCTCCCCGGGACCAAATTTGCTGTTATTTAAGTGGCTTTCTTGCTCAACCAGCATTTTTCCCCCCTTTTATCCAGAATCCCCACGCCTCCCAATGGAAGGATCCAGCGCTGAGTCAGCTGATGTGTTTCTGCCGGGAGAGTCGCTACATGGATCAGTGGGTGCCGGTGATCAACCTCCCCGAGCGGTGACCGCGTCCCAAACCTCACGAAATCCTTCTTCTTATTTTGTTATTATTATTATTAGTTTTTTTTTTTCCAAACCCGTTGCTCAGGAATTGATCGACCTCCACCCGGATCGAAGAAGACGGGAGGGAGGGGAGAGGGAAGCAAAAAAAAAAAAAAAAAAAAAAAAAAACCCCGAAAAAAAAAAAAAAAAAGGGATTTAATAATAATTAAGCTGATGTCACGTTGACCGCCGAGGTGTTGGAAAGGAGCACGGAAGCGGAGCTGGAAGAGCCAACCCCCGGAGCGGGGATGTCGCGATGCCGACCGCCCCTTGGGCTGTTTTTTTTTTTTTTTTTTTTTGCTTTTTCCAAGTGCGACTTGCACGGTTTCTGGTTGAATTCCCTTCCCGGGAGCTCCACGAGGTTAATCGGGACGCTTCACAAACGATTTTATTGTATTTTTTGGGATGTTGATTCTCAAGTTTTTAATGCTAAGATATATAATAAGTTATTTTATGATATTGATGGGGGGGGGGGGGGGGGCAAATTATTTATACTCTGAGGTTTGAGAACCGGACTACCCTCGAGCAGTTGGTCCACAACCGCACGTCTTTTAGCTGCTGCTGAAAGCAGCCACGGTGATGTAATAGTTGGAAATCGGACGACGCTTTGTTTTTTGGGGGGGGGTTGTTTTTTGAAATAAAGTTTTGACTCTGCTCCTCGGTGCTCGGTTTTTGCTTTGCCGCGTGCGGTCCCCGGGCTCGGCTCCTGTTGCGCTGCTCCTGTAATGGCACCTGGGCTCGCTCCCGGCCCCTCCCAACCCAGCAAATGGAACAGCAGCTGGCGTGCTGCGTGCTGCAGGAAATGCGATTTATTTTTCTTCAGCGCCGCCGCTTTGCAGCGTAGTTCAAACACGGGGAAGCGTTTCAGCTGCTCTCACAGCCCCTAGAGGGCCTGGGGCTCGTTCCAAGTTGGGGAAACCCCCATTTCTTTGTGTGGGAGCCCCTTTCCCAACGCTCCCTTCGCAGCCCCGCTGCCTGAGCGCTGCGCCACGCACCCGCTTCCCCCCCAGCTTTGCTCCCTGTGCCCCTCAGAGCTGGGCAGGGGGGAGCGGCAGGGCCCGCGAGCAGCTGCGTGTGTTGTTGTTGCCGCACACAAAGCGGGCAGCGACCCCTCCCCTGCCCCCAAAGAGCAGCCCCCCGTCCCCAGGCCCTGCTGCTGCTGCTGCTGCGGGGAGCCGTGAGCATCGCCCGCTCTGCACCCCCGGTTCCTGCATCCCCACTGCAGCCCGGCCCGGGGCTGTCCGACGCGGGAGCTTCCCAAACGCGTTATTTTTAGCTTTGTGATTACAGCGCGTGGCCGGCGTCAGCATTTCTAAAGCGAACGAGGCCCCGGCGCTGATCCCGTGCCGCCTCCTCCCTTTGCATTCAAAATGCCTTATTCTGGCGCACGGTGCTTTGGGAGCGCAGATGTCAGGGACCCGGCAAAGCCCGAGTGCAGCTGACCCCAAACACGTGCCAGAGCTGCTCGGCTCTTTTGTCCCACTGTGGGCCCCACAGGCTGCCGCTCACCCGGGGCTGCAGCAGAGCGTGCTTCAGGCCTGGCTCCCGCAAGCCCAGCACACGGCGAGGGCTGCCCAGAGCACCCCATCCATCTCCGTGTACGCACTGAGACAGACGCACACGTGTGCAAAGCTAAAAGCCTCGCGCCTGGGAACAGCCCCCCTTCCCGGGCTGCTAACCAACACGGGACCTTTGACTCAAAACCAAAGTATGTCAGGACGAGAACAACAAGTCCGAGTACAGTCAGTTTTGGCAAAGCAAACCAGCAAAATGAAATGAAAAAAAAAAACAAGTCAGCGCCCCCCCCCCCCCTTTCCCCTCCAACAGAACCATGGCTTTACCAAGGGTCTGCAGCACACCCAAACTTTTTTTTCCCCTCGAATCAAGCAGCAGCAGCGAAATCACACTTGCAGAGAAACAGAGAGCCGTGCACCGAGCTGGCTCCCGGGGTGGTGGGGAGGGGAGACCCGATGCACACGGCAGCAGTGCCAGGCATGAAGCAGGCTCAGGTGAAGGCACCGAGGCAGCACCCACCCTGCCCCCAAGGACCCCACGGTTTCACTTCTCCTTTTTCATTTTCCTGTTGAGGGACCACGTTTCTTCATTATTTTACAGTTCCCGTGCTTTCGCTGCAGCATTTGTAGTAAAAGAGCAAAGGTGCACATAGAAACGTAACTGCCGGAGCCCGCACGTGCCCTTGTATGTTGCATGTACCAATATAGAGATGACCTGCAAACCTGTGTGACAACGCCACCAGGAGCAGCCAGCTGCATCTCACTGTCACCCTCAGGTGTTCTGCCTGAGCTGAGAAACACTGGAAGAGAACTGGTACGGTGTTTTAAACCACACCAAGATGCGCCGTGCCCGCACACAGCAAAATCCTTTTGCTCTTTGAAGCGTAAGCGGGAATGAAGGAGATGCTGATATAGATCTTTGCCCCGGTGCTTCAGGGATGTCAACATGGTACGAAAACATGGAAAAACGCACCCAACGTGTAGAGAAGTACACACAGCAGTGAGAAGGTCTGGAGGAAACAACAAATTTCCCTTCACCCCAAGGCACGTGCAGCCCCATCTGCAGCAGGGGGAGCACCCGGAGGATGCGCGCGAGCAGAAAGCGAGCAGCCAGGAGCTCCGTGCCAGGACTTCTTTATTAGAAAGTACAAAGGGAAGCATCCTGTGCGCTGGGTGGGTACGGCAATACGAGTGGGAAGGACGAGAGGTGGCAGAGCTCCAGTTGTAGACTAGGACCACCGCCGGACCTCGTGTCGGTAGCCGGCTCGCTAACAGCACAGGGACAAAGCTAGACACACCGAGTCACAGAACCACTCAGGTTGGAAAAGACCTCTCCGACCAACTGGTCCAACTGCCAATCCAGAACCACAGGGTACCTCTGGCGGGGCGAGGAGCTCCAACCAGCACTGCTGGCTGCGGGGCAGCAGGCTCCTGGAAGGAGCACATCTGGGTCACAGCATGAGCCCCGCACCTGCCCACAGCCCGGGCTTTGCCGGCCACCCCAACTCAGCTACCGGCTGTTTCTAACGTGTTATAAAATGAGACTCGAGCATAGTAAAAAAAAAAACCCAAGAAATTGGTGCGGATCTGCATTGATCTACGTTATCGTTTGGAAATCGTCACTAGAAAAATAGTCTGATTATAAAAATAATTTGAATGCAAGCCCGGAGGAAGCAGTACAGTTTTCTTACTGCCGGCCTCGTATTCAGCTTTTTGAGCTGTTTGTTAAAGAGCCTCGCTAAACAAATACGTAATTTCTCAATATATTATCAACAGTGCGTATATAATTTAATATAGAAATGACAAATAGGCAACGTAAGACGGTAAATTACAAGTGGTTAATAAGTCCTGCAAGTATCCTTACAGAAACGCGCAGCGACGGCTGCTCACAACTCCAGCCCTGGACCACTGGCTACAGGGAAAGGCAGCACACACCGGTAGCCAGCTGCAGGCAGCATCATTTTAAGTCCCCTGGAAGTTTTCTGTTAATATGCAATGTTTGTATAAATATTCTATTAAAGTTTATATATATATATTTATATACACACACGCAAGGACTTCTTTTATTATGTGGCTATATAAAACGACTGACTTGGTGGGAAGGCCCCCCGCTAACGCCTGCACAGCCACAGTCTGGATGCAATTTGGCATTTTTTCCCCTTTAGGAAGGAATTTAGGAAAGAGCCAAATTCTGAGTCCCTGCACAAAACATAGATGAGACTTCGAGTGACAGAACCACACCTCTAACTCCTCCACAAAGACATGAACTACGAGCCTGTCGCCTCCGATTATCCTGACAGCCTTTTTTTTTTTTTTAATGCCGACACAGATTTTTGATTAGAGAAATCAGAAAAACAGATTTAAAGCTGAAAACTGCTTTTTCCACTCCTCCTGAAGGCTAGGAAAAACCCTTGGCTACCTGACTCTTAGGTTTTACACCGCAAAAACCCTGCCAAGAGGAACAAGTGCACCAAGGGTGTTGGCGTGAGCCTGGAGCTCTCCTGCAGTCGCTACCATCATTTCTCAAGGTAGCTGCTGCTGGATAATGCACTTCCAAGTGTGAACGTGCACAAATGCACACCTGAATGCTAAGGAGGGAGGCCCTGCTCGGTGCACACACGTGATTTCAACGAGTGTGACACCACCAATGTTTAATAATGGGGATTCCAACTCGGAGCCCGGCTCTGTTTGGCAGCAAAGCCGGGCAGCTTTGGTGTGTGCGTGCGAGGTCACAGCAGCAGCGCGGTCGCAGCCACGGCTCCGCGCTGGGACCCCGCTCCCCTGGGACAAAGGGAGAAGTGGTTCAGTGTGAAATCTCGCTTCCTGCCGGAGACTGGGAGCAGAGGAAATGCTTTAGAAAGCCTAAGAGATCGTTTCTACACGTGAGAAGAGGACAGTGAATACCGGGTACCTTACAGGTTGTTTGCCTACACATCTGCCTGCGGCTTGCCCTGCCCTGGGGAGCTGCGGAGGCACGGCCGCGCCCCTATAACAAAACGCACGTCTTCTTGTCCTTGAAGGGGTTTTCGGAAGCGGGTATGCCCATCAGCAACGGATCTTTCTTGGCGTGTTCTTCGCAGTAGAGCATGAGGTCTGCCGACGCCTTCGACACCTGCAGAAGGAAGAAGATAAGATCCGATGGCTGCTGCTTCCCCATAGCCGGCAACGGGAGCGGATGTGACCCTGTGCAAAGGGAAGGATGCCGGGCCACCAGCGCCTCACGGGCCCACACCCTATTCCTTGCGAGAGACAGGGAGCCCTGTGCCTCGCCCTGGGGCCAGCCCTATCCGCAGAGGGGAGCTCCTCCGGCTGCTCTGGCACTAGTTCGTGACACCAGGCAATAGGATGGCTCCGCTCGCACAGGGCTTCTGCAGAAGACCAAAAACAAACAGGAAGGGCTCAGAATCGTGCAGCAGGTTTGTAATAAGGAACTTATTGTCTACAAAGCTGGGGCCAATAAACAGAAGTGTCCTCAGATGACTTAACGCTTTCTATAACGCTAAATATGGTTTCTCATTGCATAACCCCACACCAAGAAAGGGTACCTTGCTGTGTGCGTTTCTGAGTTTGCATTGCTGGCACCTCCAGGGATGGGGCACCCACAGCTTCTTCGGGCACAATGAACAATGATTTACTACTATGCAGATTTGCCGGGCTGAGATGTAAACGTCAAGTTCCAAGACGGGGGAAGATCTGAACTGCGTCCACTTTGCACGTGTCCCAGCGGGGGTAAACAGGAGAAACAGAGGGGCTGGGGAAGGCCGTGCTCTCACCTTTATTCTTTCTATTGAGGCTTCTATTCTCAGCTGCTGGACAGTCCTCCGGGCCTGAGCTATGTTGTTGGTGGTGCTGGCTGTTTTACCCGACATTTTCAGTGAGACGGCGATGCTCTGTTGGGAAACACGACCGGTTATCATTCCCAAGGCGGCACAGCACGTCGCGCCGCTTCCCTACGAGGACGCGACGAGCTGCAAGAAGCGGTGTTAGTTTTTCTTATTTTACACAACAGGAGCATCAGCCAAGAGGCACCAAACACCCCTCGACAAACTGCACTGAGCTCCAACGCACTGCAGCGCTTCCGCCGTCCCCCCGCCCCGGGGTTCTGCAGCAGCTTCGCAACATCCCAGGGAAAAAAAAAAAAAA
>NC_034415.1:28949618-28965012 GCF_002078875.1 Numida meleagris
AAAAAAAAAAAAGCACAGCCCCAGGACTTGGCTGCTGGTAAGGAGGGAAAGCAGGGACCCCGCTGCGGGCGGCGTTTGGCCGGCGTCCAGCGGGGCAGGAGGATGCTGCTGCTGGCGCTGCGCGCAGCTGCCAGCCCTGCACAGCTTGAGCCCGGCCGGGCTGGGCCGCAGAGCGCTGCGTGGGGCTGGGATGTCGGCAGTGGAGGAGCTCGATGGGGGTGGTGCGGCCCTTCCCGCCCCCAATACTGCACGGAGGGACCGGGACAGCGGGCTGGGGAGCGTCGGTAACCGGGTCCTGGCCAAAAAGCATTGCAGAGCCACCTGTAAATACAGCTGCGAGCAGGCGGCCAGCAGCTCAGCTGCCTCGTGAGCCCTGTTTGTGCGGCAGCACGCGAGCGCTAGCGGTGCACAGACTCCCCTGTTTGTTTTACGCAGATCCTCCGGAATAATTGGCTCCGTGGTGCTGCAATTAAATCATTCACAGCACTACAGGGGCTCGAGTTGAAGGCAGCTGAATGTGACCTTTCCGGGGTCGCACAGCCTCTCCTCGCAGGCCTCTGTTTCTCACACGCTGCCTGGGGCAGCAGTGCTGTTTTTCCTCCCGCTGCTCCATGTGCTGAGAACAGCATTTCCGTGCACCGAGCCCCTGGTTTGGCACAGCCCACATTTCCAAACTTCCTGCAGGGCCCTGCTGCGTTAATGCCCCGACAGCAGCGCTTTGTGCCAGTGAGGATGCGATGCCATCAGCACCCAGCACCCTCCGCACCAGCATCCTCCAGCATTTTCCCCTATTAACAACTCACTACACCATGCAGCGATGCTCCTGCTTACCCCAAAATGCCTCAGAGCCGGGTGCTAGAGATATAGGACCCGGTCCTGCTGCTGCTTGCTTCAATTATAGCAAAAAGCAAAGAGCTCCCACAGGAGGTGCTGGCTCAGTGAAGTTCAGTGAGCCCCTTCCTGCCCAACTCAGGGAAGTTTCTGAAGCAGGAGGGGCTGCAACCTGCACCAACAATCCTGGCAGGCAGCACGCTGCCTGGGGCTTTGCTGTGCAGATGAGAAACAGCTTACGTGCAAAAAATGAGCCTGTAGCGCAGCTGGGACAACATCGGCTGACTCGGAGAAAATATAATTTCAATCCCATATCCATTAAAAACATCTTTAAATTATTAACAAAGCTAAGGCGATTAACTTTTTCTTAAGCATCTTATGATCTACCGGCGAGAAACACTGCGAGTGCCGTCCCAACAGGTATTTCGTGCTTGGCCACTTGCAGCTGACTCCTGCTGCTCCTCGAAACCCCCTGCGGTGAGTCACAAGTGGAGAGCACTGCTGTTCTCCCTGCCGAACCCCCGAGCCCAGCGAGCACAGGCAGGGGCTGCACGCAGCACCCAGCAGCTGAGAAACTGCTCTGCTGGCCAGGAAGCTGAAAGAGCACATGCTGCTTTGCAGGCAGGAGCGAGACGTGGAAGGCTGTCCCATCCAGTGGCTTGTTATTGCAAATGGGAGAGCGATGCCTCCTGCTTGAACGCAGGTAGGAGGGATCTAATAATTGGTACTGGGCAGCATTAGAAACTTACTTCCTGGAAGAGATATTGAAAACATAGTCATGAATCTCTCTGATGCGCACAGAGCCACGTGGCCGCCCAGCAGGCAGCTCCTGGGCTCTCCGGCCTGCTTTGCAGGTGTGTGGCTGGGAGGAGACAGGCATGAGACAGAACTGGTTCAAACGCTGCACGCGCTCCTAGTGACCCATTCCAGGGTAAATGTGGAAGTTCTTTGAGTTCAGAGTCTTTAAACCTGTGCCAGTGCAAAGATCACAGCACCAAGCAGCGCTCGGCAGCACGCAGGGCTTTTGGTTGCTGCAGGAACAGGCTGCATTTGCAGCACAAACCACACACTCCTCTAAATACTCCCATCCCAGGTTTCTGTGTGCAGTTCACAGGAGGAAAGCTGCAGCACAGCTCCTGAAATTGGAGCAGAGGAGACCTTGGTGACTGTGGGAAGGGGATGTGGAGCCCTACCTGTGCCTGCTGCCCAAGCAAAACTCCCAAAGGTGTGGGAACACGGCTCCTGGGGGAGGCTGCATCCCCTGCAGCGGGGTTAAAGGCGCTCCTGGGGTCTGCAAAGCTGCAGCAATTGCATGGGGCTACAGATCACAACCAGCCCCTGGTCACCGGTGCGTGCAGGCTGAACACAGCTGGGGGGAGGAGGGAAGGCAGGGTGCTCTGCACGACAGCAACTCGCCCTGCAGCGCTGCAAGCCTGTTCCAGCCTGAACCCAAGGCATGCAGGGAGGCAGCAGGTGGCAGAACTGGGAGGTGAGTCAGCTTGGGCAGCAGGGCGGGCACGGCGCTCCCGGAGCAGCTCTGCAGCCAAGCGTGCGTGCTGCAGTTGTCAGGAGGGATGCACGGGTGTCCGAAATGCCGTGCACGAACAGCACGACAAACCCTGTCACTGATTCAGATAGGCTGCACGTAACACCATACTGCAGACAAGCTGCTGTTAATCACGGAGATACAGTACCCCACAGCGTCCTGCATCGCTAATACTGGCGTCACTCAAATATTAAAATGCATTTCGATGGCGTGGTTGGTGATTCAACCTGCAAATTACTCAAGAGAAATGGGAAAGCTGACGGACATAAACACATTTGTCTGGAAATAGTCACCATCTGTTTGCAAAGGTTCGTATTCAGATGATTTGCTGCATTGCTGGGAAAGGGTAAGAACTGAAATAGTAACGGAATTTGTATTTAAAAGACATTTCTCCTGCTCAGGGAGCACCGCAAAGAAAAGGTAACAAACCTGAGACTGCCGGCTGCCTTGGGCTGCAAAGAATACAGGGTGAAATGGGAAGACCCTTCCTTCTGGAGGTTCCATTTTGATCAGGATGAAAGCAGAGCGCAGGAGCAGAGCACTGCCCCCACCCAGCTCTCCCACAACACCCAACGTGTCAAAACAGCCCTTCAGGATCGGTCAGGGACGGCCCAGGAGTACGGGATCACACAACAGGTTAAACCAGATGATGCACAAGTATCACTGTACCTCCACCGGGCAGAGCCAGGAGCGAGCAGCTGCTCCACGCCGTTCCAGAGCTGCCAGGTTGGGATGTGCAGCAGCAGCAGAACAACACCGACACCGACAAGCGGTTCCACTGGAAATGTGTCAGTTCTCACTGGCTTCTTTTCTCTGTTCCAAAACTGTTTTCTTTTAGATCAGGTCAGCTCAGAGGCTCAGCCTGTGGGCCAGCCCGCAGCCCAGCTTTTGTGCTGCAGAATGACCGTGCAGAGGATGGCCCTGGCTCAGAGCTGCCCGCTGCCCAACACGCTCATGTTTTAGTGAAAAATGAGGCTTCCAGCAGGGCCCCTTGCTCACGCTGCTGGATCTGATAAGCAGCACACCTGCTGCATTGATAAGGAGCTCTGCTGGCGCACTGCAAAGCCAACGTGGTAACATCCTCATTTTGGAACGCTGAGGTGCTGCTTCGTGTGGATAGGGACAAAGCGCTGATCTGCTACAACCAGAACCCTAACCCTGACCCCAGACTCCATGCTTTTCATTTCTTCTACTGAAAAACTGCGGAGTGGAAAGAAAAAGCAAACAAACAAGAAAGACCTTGATTTTCTCCCAAAGTAATGGTTGCATCCCTGAGCAGTAAGATAGTCCAGCATTTGCTGATTGCTCTGATTTTAGTATTTCACTTCTTTAAGACAAAAAAAACTTAAAAAACAGTCACTGTGGAATTAAAATATAATATGCTCCCCCCTCATTTTGCTGGAGTGGGTGCAGGCTGGCTTTGCTCTGCCTTTGCTTCCCACGGCCATGATCCCTTTTGCCACTGGAGTGGGTGGAGCATCTCCAGAGCCCCTGCCCTGGCTCAAGGAGTGACCTCGTTAGGGAAGTTGCAGGGCTTATTTTCCCAACTGACTTGCTTTGGTAATAAATGAGATCCCTAAAAAACAAAAACATGACATTAGAAAATTAAATTGTCACGTTTCCTCATCTCCAAACAAAGAGAAGCAGCATTACTTTAATGGTCCTCCTAAGATTACCAAATCTCTTCTGCAGAGAGCTACATATACAAGTAGGTCATCTCCCAACACCGTTTTCCCTCAGAGTTCCTGGCAACAACCACGATAAAAAAGCTGCTGCAAACATCTCAAACTGGGTGATCTCTTGTAGGGTGCATTTGCCTTGAGTTACACATCACAGATTGCACGGAAGGGCAGCATAGGCCGCTCTGCACACCACCTAAGCAAGGACACAAGACGTTACCAGTGTGATCTCTGCTGCAAGGACACGCGTGAGGTGACAGCCCACGATCCCCAAAGTGCCCACAAGTGGCCATGCAGAACAAGGGCCCAGCAGGACCAGAGCTAGGGATGAGAGAAACCTGCCACGCTGAAGCCATGGTGCAACTCCCCGCTGTCTGACTCACAAGCTAAAAGGAGACCAAATTATCAGTCCCATCAACAACCTTTCCCAGCAATCCTGCCCAAGACCAAAGCATTTCCACAGAAGTGCTCTGAAAACATGCACAGCTATGTCTGAAAACAGATGGGGTTTATTTTTTCCGGCTATGGTTGCTCTAATAAAAGAAGCGAGCTCCTGTGCCCGTGCCCCACACCCGCTGAGGAAGCTTTGCCTGCAGCTCTCCCTCTGCACAGGGCTCACTGAAGCTCAGCGTTTGCCGTGCCGCTGGGACAAGCTTCTCAATGCTTCCAGCCTCAAGCACACCGTGCAGCTTTGATTTTCCCCTTCTTAATAATAAGAGCAGAAGGCTGCAGCAGCTTCCAATGCAGGAACCACGGGCTCCAGCGGGGCTCCTGGCCTCCAGCAGGCACAACCCATCTCTGACCAAGCAGCATGGCACGTGCTGCTGTGGTCACCTTGCGCCCTGTCCATCCGTTGTCCCTACCCCTGCTCTGGCTTTTATCACTTCTTCACTCCTCCATTGTGAAAGGGTGAAATTAGCTGCTGCAGGAAAACATTTTTCAGTACAAGCCTTGCTCCAAAGGAGCACGGCCAAGCACGTGATGTACAGAAATGCTGAAAATTCTTCTGAGCACACAGCAAGGGGTAGGATCAAGCAGGGACGTGGGCAACCCCAGTGCAGCAGGAGGATTTCCCCACGCTCAGGCAGCAGCTCACAGCTTCCAACGCCACCCGCTGCTCCCCCTCCATCCCATAAACCCTTCCTTTCAGTGGTGAAAAAACACATTTCTGTTTGAAGGCTGTCAGCAGCCAGAAGAATTATTATGGGAAAGGTGCAAACAACACCAGGCACGAGAAGGCTGCGTGCCCTCTCCAGACACTGACAGCAGCACGCGCTGGGCCAAGGCTCCTGCATTAACAGCAGAGTCAACAAACGAGTGGAGCAAACCAAACAGGCCAGTGGGAAGACTGAGCTCATCGTTTGGGGAAAACACCTTTTTCCATAGAAAACTGAGGACTTTGGTTTGTTTAAATAACGAACTTTAAAAGCGAAGAATGCTCACCAGCCAAGCTTGGCCATGGGAAGGTTTAGCTACAAAAACACATGAATCTTCCAAAGCACATTTCATGCAGGGCATACGCTCACATTTTTTAACAAATAAGAACAGAAATAGCCACAGCCAGGCAGAGCTGACCCCATTCCCTACAAGAACCCTGTTTTTAAGACTTTGCCCTACTTCCTTCCACAGGCTGAAAGGAAGGAGGTTAAAATGCAGCAGGCGCTCGGAACAACGGCCTCAGCAGGTACGTGGCGGGCACTGCAGCTGGGCTCCAGCTGGGATAATTAAAGACCAATCTATCTTCTTTACTCTTTTGGATCTAGGAGTGCTGGGCCACCTGCTGAGTGAGATGTAATTAAAGCAGCACTGCTGGAGCTCGGCCGAGCACGGCAGCTCTGTGCTGCACAGCTGCTCTGTGCTGCATGGCTCATGCTTCACGCGTTATGGGAAGGCAGCTCTAGGCTACGGCAGCTGCAAAAGGGTTCGGCCAGGTGCCCTGTTAGTAGTGTTAGTTTCAAAACAAGATACCTTTTAAGTTGGATGTCTCAAAACTGCAGAAGAATAAAGCAGTCCAGAGCTGGGGTCAGCATGAAGCCAATGTTAAGGCTAATCTGCACATGCAAGATTCCAGTGTGGCCTCCTCTTACGGTGACAAAAGCCATGCCAGGGGCTGATAGAGGCCATGCGTTGGGAGCTGGGACATGGAAACGTTTTCCCTTCATATTCACTGGGACTGAGGAGCTATTAGATGGGTCTAGGAGAAGGTTTGGGCACACCACTGCTCCAGGGTGCCAGTCACAGGTGCCTGGCCAAAGGCAGCACTTCTGCTCCAAGAACACTTGCAAAGAGGTATGGTGGGAACCACTGTTTATGCTCTTGGTGATTCCACAGCAAACACTGCAGGTTTACAAGTGGAACTACGTCCTGTCCTGCAGCGTCCCCGGGCATTTCAGAAAGCCAGAAGCTGGTTCCTTCTTGGTCAACACTGACCACCAAGGGTCCACCAGCCCAAGCACACCAAAGCTCCCTGCTCCTTCCCAGCTTTGCCCTCAAGGCCTTTTTGCAGTGACCCTACCACCAGCACCCTTTCACCCCACCAGAGTTTGGCTCCTACCTCTGAGGGCAGCAATTTTGCTTACCCCTCTGTGACACCTGAGATTGCTGCTGCTCATTGCTGCATGCCCTGCTGCCTGCCATGCACTGCCAAGGATTCACTGCTTTCTGCAGGCTCTCTGAGCGCTGCGAGCGCTTCAGCACGTGCAGTTTGCCCAGGCACCTGCGTGGGAGCGAGGAAGCTGCAGGCTGGGCTGGGACTTGAATGCTGCAGTTGGTTTTCCTGTGGGAAGTCATGGCTGCTCCGCTCTGGGTTTGTTCCGACTTGCAGAACCCAAAGCAACGTGACTGCATGCCAAGAACTAAACACCGTGGCTGGGTACTGAAATAACCTTCCAAGTAAGCGCTACAAAAGCTAACCATGGTGATTCTTTAACATAGGGACCTCGCTGTCCTAAGGGTAATCCTAATCAGAACGCACACGAGGGAGGAGGAGATAGCCAGCGTCCCTCCACCAGCTGGCTGCCCTGCTGGGCAGAAGCAGGCAGCACCCACAGCCCAGGCTGGCCCAGCCGCAGGGACGGACAGACAGCGCTGCGCGAGGCCGCACTGACACCCAGTGGAAGGCAGAGTGAGATGCCTGTTGAGGGAACACGCGGCTGAGTGCCTTCCTTCTGCTAAACACTGTGGGAAATGAGATCTAGCAAGCAGGGAAATGCCTGAAAGCCACCCTACAGTCGCAGCGCAAATGTTCGATAGAGATTAGAAACAACTGGGTTTTGGTAAAAGAGAGGATGACACTTTTGTACAAAGAAAAGGTAAAAAAAATTCATCAACTGCAGCACGTTGCACATGGTGCTCTCAGTGAGGGATTTACCCCACAGATTGCAATGTAGGTGCTCCAGAAGACCCAACTTTTTTTTTTTTCATTGCCATGCACAGAAGCTTCTGTTCCGTGCAGAACTGGCTGTCTTAAATAGTCTGAACAAGTGCCTATTTTATATGTGAGCCGCACCCACAGCACACACAGAGCAGAGAGGTCCCTAAAACAGGGAACACAATGCTTTGGTGCTTGCTTCTTCACATAACCTATACTTGAGATAGCTCTGAATTGTAAATTCTCAATTTTTATTTTTTTTTTTTTAATTACAAACAATGCTGCCAGTCTCTTCATTAGCCCGTCCTTCTAAAATGCATAAAACCCCCAACAAAAATCCAGCTGAATTTATCCTTCTGGGTACCCTGGTAAGGACGTGCTCCCTCACCACCAGCTCCGTTTCACCAGGACAGCTCTGCTGGCTGAGCCTGCACTACAGCTATGTTTCATTTCAAAGTCAGCCTCCAAACGCATGATTCTGTCAAACCCAATTTACTTGCTGGGAAATGAATAGCGGAAAAACCTGCTTTCATTTTACTCTGTATTTTTACTGACTGGACTTTTTCTATCTTTGGTATAAATGAAAGCCATGAAAGCTGACTTCTACATCAAGGTTACTTTGAAAAACATCTGAGCAATGTTGTTTCAAAGCCTTCACCCTGATATTGTCAGTAAAGGCGATCTGCATGCCCTTCCAAGCTGGGGTACCTCTTCTCCCAGGAAGGGACCTGCTCCTCCACACAGCACTCCCCAGCTTGCTTACAACAGAAAGAGACACGAACTACAGAAAGACCCTGGTTGTACCAAAATCCGTTGATCTTACAGCATGTAAAGCAGGAGCGGTCGGTAATCAAAGCACCAGACTGGGAGTCACAAGACACTGCCTGGCCTCAGGTTCCGTGGCCTTCAGCGAATTCTTTTGTCTGAAAAAGATAAAGTCGTGAGCGCTGGGGGGAGATGCTCTGCTAAGAGCTCCCTGGTTCCTGGGTCAGAGCCACTACATGGCTGCAAAGCTGAGGAGGCTCAGGGGGGGACATTATTGCTCTCTACAACTCTCTGAAAGGAGGTTGTAGTAGGGTGGGGGTCAGTCTCAGCAATAGGACGAGAGCTAATGGCCTCATCTCGTATCAGAGGAGGTTCAGGCTGGATACCAGGAGAATCTCTTCCCCAGAGAGCGGTCAGCACTGCACAGGCTGCCAGGGGGTGGGGGGGTCACTGTCCCTGGGGGTGTTATAGCACTGTGGGGATGTGGCACTGAGGGACGTGGGCAGTGGGCATGGGGGGGTCTTGGGGAGCTGAGAGAGGTTTTGCAACCTTAATGACTGTATGGCTCTATGACTATGCAGGTGTGGCTACAAGAATTTATCAGATATTTATTTCAAGAGAAAGGAGAATATAGGAAGAAGGATTTGCACTCTGACACGGTCAAATACTTACAAACGTACTTCAGCAAATACAGACAGCCTCTGCAGGAGGCTTCCATGCTACCTCTTGCTAACTGACGTAGCCAACAAGGAACAGCCTGATTTATGTGGGAGAAGCAAAACCCTTCAAACAGCATCTTCTGCCCCCAGTGCTAGAAACTCACCTACATAAGCAGTCCTGTTACTTGTCCGCCTTGCTTTGCCCCTATTTGTGCAATGACCCTGAAACAAAGACAGATAAAGACGTTAAGTACGTCACAGTGCAAGAAAGCCAAAGCAAAAAAGAGGTGACCACCTGTGCTTTAATCCTGATCACAAAGACTATTTCAGCCTGAGTTTGGCTCCACAGAGCACCGCCTCAGGCCACCCTCCACCCAGCTCACGCCCTTCCTGATGACACAGCTGTGGCTGGGTCCCTCTTGCCACCCCCCCAGCCCACCACACAGAAGCCAGCCCACAGCCTCCCCACACCCCCTTCCCCCTTCCTCTACGCTATGATTCAAGGAACCAACACACGACTACAAGATTTTGATATGGGTTAACAGGAAGAAATAGAACGAGATCAACATACCACTGGAGCAAAACTTGTTTGGCATTGAAGTCAAATAAACACAAGAACCTCAGCTGGTGTTTTTTTTTTTACCGCAGGGGGCCCTCTATGCAGCAGGCACGCACCCACCTGAGCCAGGCAGCCAGGGGCAGGAGCAGCCCCCCCAGACTCCCAGCACAGCACACAGCCGGGGGCAGCTGCCTCTGTCACCTGTGCTGCAACTGCAGGCAAATTGCGTCCCTCCCTTTCTGGGAAGGAAACAGCAAAGTCCCGGCCCTGCTGCAAAGCCACACGCTCAGAGCCTCTACTAACAGATCCCAGCAGCCATGCTAGCTGCAGGATAAACAACCCTGAGAGCTCTGCTTCGAGCCCAACCCCAGCTCACCCCCACCACATCCCTCAGTGCCACATCCCCATGGCTCTGGAGCACCCCCAGGGACAGTGACCCCGCCACCCCCAGGGCAGCCTGTGCCAGTGCCCAACCACTCTTTGAAGAAATTTCTCTGAATATCTGACCTGCATGAAGCCTGTGAGCGCGCAGGCTCAGCGCAACACACCCAGAGGTACACTCTAGGGCGTGCAGTACATGCTAGAAGTCGTAAAACCAGCAATTACTAATCTAATATTCATTAGTATTTGGTGTATTAACCTTTCCTATAATTTACAGTGCAAAGTTCTATGACTGTATCTCTTCAGAGACATCCCCTTCCAGGTACGCTGCAAACCACTGACTGCACGCACTGGGCATTGCTGAGCTGAGGAAGCAGCTGGGATACTGATAACTCATTAACCAAGGCACGGCAGGAGCCAGGATCACCACTGACACTTTTTGGATGAGAAACCAGCACCGTTTGCCAGTGGCAGGGAGCCCTGGCCCAGAGCCCTGCATGGAGCAGTGGGTGGCTGGGTGCTGCAGGGACGCAGGGCAGGCCCCAGTGTGCCAGCCCCAACAGCGGCCACTCTGCGGTGACCCACAGAGAAAGGGGACACACACGTAAGCTCTGCCAACAAATCTCACACCACTTCCAACGCTGGAAACGGCACCCAGATTTCAATAGCTGGTGTTAGAATCCTTCTGCAGAGTAAAACAAGTTACATAAAACCAGAGACAGCCCAGCTGCAGGCGGTGCCTGTTATCCCAGCTCTGAACTTGTGCTTCTCACGTACAGCAAGGAAATAAAACATGTGGCATGCAACCCTCCTGCACATACCTGTGACAGTTGTACCGTGCAAAATGAGTTGCTAATGAAAACTAGCTTCTGCTTGCTTACACAACGGCCAGCTCTGGTCCTACAGCTCTGAAAACCATTACGGAAAAGTAAGAAAAGTTTTAATCTACCCACCTCTGCTTCCTGATGGAGGACCAATCAAGCTCTAGAAGCACCCTGTAAATAGCTAGAGCTCATAAATCACGGGCCACTTTCCACTACAGAGCCACAAGGCCTCAGTACTCAGGCCCACGCAAAGCTCCTGTTGGGATGAAGGGCAGGCCCGCACTGCGGGAGGCTGGGAGCCCGCACGGCTGCAGGCAGGCCCTGGGCTCAGCGGCAGCCACGGGCTGGGATATGAAGAGTGAAGAGAGAGGAGGAGTCTTCTTCCCACTCACAAAGTTCCTCCGAAAGGAGGAAGTTCTGGGAGGGCTCCCGCGGGAGCAGCGCTGCTCCGGGGATGAAACCCCCGGGTTCCGCAGCGGCACGACGCAGGCTCAGCAGAAGCGGGCAGCCCACCAGCCCACCCACACCGCCGGCACTGCCCCACTTCTTTGCCTTCACTCTACAAACCTCCCTGCTGCACTTGGACAGCTGCAGCACTGAGAGACAAACGCGTCTCCCGATGAACTACGCCGGAGATTCTTCGCTGCGTTACTTCGATTCGGAAACGAGTGCCTCCTGGATGTCTGCGTCACTGCTGCCCGGCTGCAGGCCCGCCCCTCGTGCTGCCCTGCACTGCCCCGGGCCTTCTCACAGCAGCTTTCCTAGCGGGGCAGCGTCCTGCGGCCGACGCTCAGGGGAGCAGGGCAGAGAAACGATGTGGTTTCTACGTGAACCGATGTACTGCTGCCTGACATTTCAGGACGTGCATTTTTCTTCCTTCTAAGGTTTAATTCTCATGCCGCTAGATACCAGAGAGGATTTTACGAGCTCGGTAATAAACCGAATTTACACACAAACACAATCTTAGCCGCTCTTGCGAGGCACTGGCCTGTCTAAACCACGCTTGTCTGAAGCTGATGCTCTATTGTAAGGCAGAGAAGCAGGTAGCTTGGTCCCAAACGACTTCTCATTTCCTTTTAGATACTAATTATTTACAAAGCAAGCATGCGAGTAGCACAACAGTCCCGTTCCAGTGTGGTTTCATACCCAAAGCACCAGCTCTGCATACCTCCATGGCCAGCAGGGCCAGCCGTGCCAGCATCATCCTTGGGCAGGCAGCACAGGGAGAGCTGCACAGCACTGCTGCAGAGCACCTTTCCCCAGAGCTTTGTGTTCCCAATGCAAACTAGAGCCAGCCACCCCGGGACAGAATTCCTCGCACGCTGCTCTAAGATGGCAGCGAGTGTAAACGCCTTTCGTATCTGCCCGGTTTTATTTTTAAAAACAGATAGGAAATTTTCTTCTGGAAATACTCGTGGCCATTCCCTGCGATGATTAATGACATCGCAAAGAACCTTTCTCTCTTGTTATTAACTTAAAAGGTACACACAGATACATCACGGATCTTAGAACTGCAGACTGCACCAACTGTTGGGAAAATTTAAGCACAAAGACCTAACAAAACAGGACAGAAATCCAAACATGTCCAATTAGGGACAGACAGCCCAGGAAAAGCCTTTCTGCAGACAGAGTTCCTATGCTGTAATCATTTCTAAATTGAAGCTCATATTTATAAACAATTAAAACGCCTGTTTCTGCCAAATACACCCATGTTATATGTACATATATATGCGCATCAGCACGTGTGTATCACGTATAAGTGTGGTGACACTATAAAAGCTTTGCTGGGATATAGAGCACAGAAGCAGCGATGCTTTTGGGGTGACCATGGGCCAAAGGATGTCTTTTTTTACAGCCAAAGAGTCTGTGCTTGGTAACGCTGCTGCTGCTGGAGGAACCAAGAGTGCTGGTGCTGCCCACCTCCCAGCTGGCTGCTGGTGCTGTCCCAAGGCATGGGAAGGCAGCACTGAAACACACCAGGAGTGTGGGAGATGCATTGTCCCAAAGCACACCATGCAGATGGCCAATGCTGCATCCAGTTTTACGCCTTTCTGTCAGGGCAGAGCCAGTGCTTGCGAGGCTCTTCCACCCACCCAGCAGTGCTGCCGCAGCAGTTCCTGCTCTGCAAGCCAGACTCGCAACAACAGGTTTCCCTGATTCTCAGCCCACGCCTTCCCTTTCCAGCGATATCCACAGGATCCTGATGAGAAGAACCCCCAGGTTGACGCGTGCCCGCTGTGGTGAACCCCCCGCTCCAGTGAGGGGCTGCACCCACGGCCAGGGTGAGCAGCAGCCTGGTCCCTGCTGCAAAACCCCATCCCAAGCTGCCCACCTCACCGCACGCTGTCCAACCCCATCCCACCTCGTCTCACACCATCCCACCCTGACTGGAAGGAGACGTTTTGTTCTCCTCATCCTGAAGGACCAAAACCCACTGATTTCTTCCCCACAACCAATCCTACATCAACACCTACTCTACAAGCACTCTACTCTCTGATAGACATCACAACACTCAATCTCAGTCCCTATGCATGGGTAAAGCAGCTTCGGAACTGTGACAGTGCAGACGGCCCAATTCTCATCCCAGCAAGGAGAAAAGGCCGTTCTACCTGCCAATACCCCAGCAGCCACAGGCAGGCAGCCTGCCCTCACTCATTCTGCACATCCAGGCGCTCCGATTCTCGCTCCAACTCCATCACATGCCAAGACGCTGACACGGAGACAGGAAGCCGAACATAAACACACCGCCTGCTTTACCGAACGTTCAAAGAAACAAAGCTAAAAATAAGGATTTGTCAGTCTCTCTGGACAGAGGGAAAATAGAGAGTTCTACCGGAACGCTGAGGACTTCTGCCAGAGGTAGAAGGTAACCTCTGCTCTTCGTGGTACTTCTCATCAGTCCTTGCAACATACGGAGTAAAAACCTTTCCCTCGCGCCATTAGGATTTCCTCTTCTCCCTCCCTTCTGTAGTCCTCAACAGCTTATTATTGTGGAGAACAGAAACAAGGGGATTTCAGAGGGGACCACAGTGCTGAGTGCAGTGCAAACACTCAGGTTTGGAAAAACTGGGTCTCATTGTGTAATATGACAAAATGCAGAAAACAGCTGCACGATTCCAGCAGTGATTAACTCGGAGCAAATCCCGAGAGCCACCAAACATCTGCAGCTTCAATTTCCCAAGAAATGGCGAGTCTGCAACTACTTTCCAGATTTGGGGAACTTGCTTTCTGCTTTCATTAAAGCCAGTGAAAGTTTTACTACTGATTCCTATCTCAGCGAGATAAGGGTTTTTCTACACAAGAACAGGAGAGCCAAGAGCCCCACTCATTTCTGCGCTTTTGGTAAACACAGATGACCACTTCATTTGCAGAAACACAATCCTTCTAAGAATGCAGCTAAACCATTCTGCCAATATTATCACAGCAAGCTGATTACACATTGCTTAGCAAGTACCTCTTATTTCTGCCCCAAGAAGATGGCTCGTGCTGTAACCTTTGCTCCAGCACAGGGATGAAGCGAGAGGGCCGGCGGTGATGATTTACGGGGCATACCATGAATTTCCAGAGCAATTTGAGCTTATTTCTGCAACGGAGCCTAAGGAGAAGATGCTGCATCAGGACCTGGGCAGGAAGCTCGTTCCCACTCGGAAAAGCTGCGGTGTGGGGCAGCTCCCCAGCAGGCTCAGTGTTTCCAGTGCACTTGGAGGTATCGTGGGCCCACATCTCCCACGGCTCCGCGCTACAGAGCAACTTCTCATGATCCGGGCTGAAATATTCCGAGCACGCCGAGGAACGCAGCCTGAGAAAGGCACTTTCAGCGCTCATAAAAGTAAAGCTGTTGCATAGCCACAGAGGCATGCATTTGAAACAACAGCAATACCTGAAGCACAACACAACTCAGTACTCGCTTTAAAATTTGACGAGATGGAGAGATGGTTCCAACCAGCGACCATCACTGCTGGAGCCCTCAGTGCCCCCCTTAACAGCAGGGCTTCGTTAGCAGGTAAATAAAGGCGGTCCCGTGGCTGTGTCATGACACAGGCCAGCTCCACGGCACAACTCCGACCTCGCCAGCTGCATTCCATCAGAATTCATTCGCCACTTTGGCACTCGATTAAAAATACCCTAAATTACCGCCATACATCCAACGCAAGGCCGAAATACGGGATTGGGAAGTCATTAACTACATCCTAATCCCTTAATCGCACTCAGTGGTACCGGAGTAGCACAACATCCCACCGCCCCGGGTCGGACGCCGCTTCCCGGCGCCGCAGCCAGAGCCGGGCCAAGGCCGTGTTCCCGCAGCGCCACGTGCCGGGCCGGCCCCGCACGCCCCACGCAGGCCGCGAGGCGCTGCCCGGCGGGAGCGGCTCTCTTTTCTTTTCCGCCAAAAGCAAACAACCAAAGCTCGGAGGAGTTTAGAACTTCGAGAAGCGAGCCCGCTGCCGGGGGAGGGGCCGCTGCCCGCGGAGCCCGGCGCGGAGGCCGCCGCCCCTCGGCCCGTCCCGCCCCAATGCAGCCCCGCAGCTCTGCCGCGCGGAACGGCGCTCCCGGGGGAAAAAAATCAGGAAAAATAATGTTTAAAAAAAAAAAAACAAAAACACCTCAACCCAACAACAGCCAAACAACTCCAAACTCGGCCCAAAGCGCTGCGACCACCGCCGCCACCGCGGCGGCCCAACCCGGCTCAGGCCCACCCGCTGCCCGAACCCCGGCCCTCAGCCCCCGGCCCGCGCTCACCGCCGCCGTCCTCCGTCCGCAGCCGTCTCCAGGGGCGACC
>NC_034415.1:28965118-29000073 GCF_002078875.1 Numida meleagris
GGCCGGCGCGGCCGTAGCGCTGCCTCGAGGCCTGTGCGGGTGCGCGGGCACGGAGCTACGAGCTGCTGTGGTGCGCTCGTGGTGGTCCCTCACGGGAACCACGCGGCTCGTAGCTCACTGGGAGAAATGCTTCGTGTTAGAAAAGGATCCCCACTTTCCCCTCCCCTTTTTTTTTTCCTATAGCGGTGCCGTTGGGAGGAAGGGTCGATGTTCCTGGGGGTAGGAATGCCGTTGTATCAGAGGACGGCCAGGCTTGGTACTGGGAGGAATCCCTTCTCCAAAGAGCGCTCAGCACTGCACAGGCTGCCCAGGGGGTGGGGGTCACAATCCCTGGGGGTGTTCCAGAGCCGTGGGGATGTGGCACTGAGGGACGTGGGCAGTGGGCATGGCGGGGTGGGCTTGGAGAACTCAGAGGGCTTTTCCAACCTGAATGGTTACTCTGTGATTCAGTTCAAACTTCAAAAACTGATACTTCAGTTCTGTAAGATACTGGAGACAATTCTGGTTTGCAAGAGAAATGCTCAATGTTATATCCTTTCCCAGCGCCCACAGTGAATGAGAGCAGAATGGGAAGGAAAGTTTGGATAGTCCCCCCAAAATGCTGCAGAAGCAGGCAGCAGGCCGAGGGTGGGTGGTCTCCGGTGGAAGCTCAGCTGGAGATGCCCTTCCCTGGCTCCTCCATGGCTCCTCCATGATGCCATCGCCAGCCCAACTCAACAGGCCTCCTCCATTCCACGGTTGCACCACCAGATCCGGTCTCTCCGGCTCACCCGGTGTGTCCCAGGGCAGCACGGAGAGGAGCTGGGCTTTGCATGGGATTTGCATGAGCAGGGCGCAGTGCAGCAGGCCCGGTGTCTGTCAGGGCTTGCCTGGCATCCCAGCGGCCTGGCCTGCTGCAGCTTGCAGCGTGCGGTGCTGTGGGTCCTGAGCTGCCTACAGTTTGAATACAGGCCCAGAAACCCACAGTGAGATCAGGTTAAGGTTTGGTTTTATACCAGGCCAATTTTTGTGATGTTTGAGGAGGACACAAGCAGCTGAGGTTCAGTACATGCCCTGTGTTCCTCTCCTATCCATTTCTAGCAGCATTTCGCATTACAGCCACAGTTTTTTTTAGACTTCTGACAGTGGCAAGGAACCTGATCTAGTTTTTTAAAGGTTTTTTAGGACTTAATTTTCCCAAATCAGTGTACAAATGCCTGCTTTTGTTTGAAGCGAGCTACTTTTTGAAGACTGCTGTTTGAGTTTTAGTGTAAAAAAGCCATAGGGAGAAAAACAACACAGGAGATCTATCATACAAAATGGAACTTAAAGAATCTCTGTTTAGAAAGGAAGAGTTTTACTCCATCTCCACCAGCTGGCTCCCAGGGAGCGATGCCCTCTCGTGGCTGAAGCAGCAGCTCTCCCGTAACTCATGTATAGTCATCAGCTTAATTAACCGCTGCTGCCATGCTTCCTGGGCTCCTGGCCCCATCCCACCCGGGTCGGCTCAGCAAGAGGAGAGGAGGAGAAAACGGAGCCCACTTTCCACCTTCGGGCAGATGGAAGGACCTCCTTGGAGTGGCTGTTCTCTGGGCTCTGAGAAACACCGAGTATGCTGCGTTGAGACTATGCAACTAATTGAGGTTTTAGCAGCAAAACGATGGTTCTGGACTGGCTGAGTAATTCCTCTGACAAACAACAGGATTTTCTGTTCCAACTGTTCTCGCAGTGATGAATGAGATTCATTTCCTTTTATTCACTTATCCTTAAAAAAGGCATTTCTATGCCATTCGCAACCATTTGTGCAACTGCCCGACAAATAGTGACCATATGTCTGAAAAATGACGGCGCCGGCATGGGGCCAGCGGGAATTCATAACGTAGGCGCAGAAATGTGAGCGTCCCAACCTCCTGATTCACACCAGAGCAGCTTTGAAGTGGCTCCCCTTCTCTTGCAGGGACTGGTTGGGATAACTCCAGGACGAGGAGGTCCTGGGGGTTGGTGGACAGCAGCCGGGTGAAGTGAGGCCGCACAGCAAAGCCCAGGAAAGCGCACAGCAAGTCTGAGCTGTGAGCCTTCTGTTAAGCTCGTGCGTTGCTTTTCAGCCAGAAGCTCAGAAAGGCAGAGTGAGGAGACACTCCTGTCCCAGAGCCACCCAAACACTGCTCCTCCACGTCGGTCTGAACGCATAGGGCTGAGTTCTTCCAAGCTGCAGAACGGCACAAGCACGGTTATTCCTTTCTCCTCCGACTACTGATATCTAAAACCCTATTCTTGTTAGTATGGACCAGAAGCCTAAATCAGAGACCACGCAATATTAAATACTTTCAGTCCCTGCTTCAAGAACTTGCCTGGATTCTGCGTTTTGTCCCTTCAGGATGACTGGGGGAGGCAGGGGAGGACGAATTGCCTTCCTCAAGGGCACACCCACTGATGACAGCAATGGGCTGAGTGGCAGCTGCTGCAGCAAGGTTTGTGGAGCAGCAGCCCTGACCCCCTTGTCCTTCTGTCCCTACATCGCTTCCACATGTGCCTGTAGCTGCTTCCCTCTGGCACAAACACACACTAGGAGAATCCTACAAAGCAACAAACAGTTCGCTGTTGCAGCTTGCTTGTTACATATGACACCTGTGTTTCAGGCTTGGCTACTGCAAAGATTTCTTTTTTATTTTATTCTTTTGTTTTGCTCCCCTTAACCCATAGTAAAGTGCATAAACAGCACCTTGAGAGTGAGGTTTTCACAGCAGCCTGTGGGATTTAGTGCAGTACCCAGGGCGGAATCCTGTCCACCACAATCATTTATCTCCACTGAGCTCTTATTATTCTGCGTGTAACAACGTTCAGAGTTCAGCCAAGGGACACGCTGCAATAACAAACCTGGAGAACAGAAGATCTGCTCTCAGCACACGCTTTGGCCACGCTGATGCAAAGCAAAATTTCTTCTGTGCATCCTGTACAGCTGCTCCTCCTCCTGTCTCAGGCTCACTTTCACCAGTTCCAGCAGTGAATAAAGAGATGCTCCAGGTCTGCTTGTGGCACACGGCCGGAGCAAACCCCCTGGCCATGGGACAGAGGGACCCAGCAAAGCCCATGCCCGGGGAAGGGCTGCAAACCGGTGCCACAGTGCCACAGGTGAGGAGCACAAAGGGTGCTCCCAGCACCCTGGGGCACTTTTCTTGCAAAATAATCATACCCAGAACACACAGTGTACAATGAGCTGAACAAGGCAAACAGCAGCGGCTGCATCAATCGCTCCTTAAAGGCAATCAGCAGGATTGCTGTTGGCAGGAGGATGCGTGGGGAGCAGTACGTGCATGTCCCTTGAACAATTCAGCTCCAGAGGTGAGCAACCTACTTGTTCCTGGCAGGGAGGAGGACATGGTGCTGCCCTTCCCCAGCAGGAGCTGGGATGGGGAAGGAGGCAGCAAGCTCACGCTTCCTAGGTTTTCCTCTCCCTAGGTTCAACATTCTCCCCCCATGCAAAAAAAAAGAAAAAGAAAAAAAAAGGTTTTTTTTCCCCTATTTTATTTCCCTGCAAAACAGAGATTTTGACTTGACAACTTCACTCAGCTCACACTTGACTGTAAGTACACAGAAAACAATTTGCAAACAGCCAGGAGCAGGCTGGGGCTTTCCCCCAGCCGGAACACACCGGTGTGTGACTGTGATTGCTTTTGGGAAGGCGTAGCCCCAGACGCCTGGGTTTGGTTCACTGAGCAGTCCGGAGCAATACTGACAGAAAGGTACTTTACAAATAAAGAGGAAGATGCCCGCACCCAGCAGCAAAGTGAGGTTTACCCTCGAGCAAAGCAGCAGTCGAGTTCTGTTGGGCATCGGTGGAGGGAGAACAGGAGGTGCGGGAGGCACTCTGATACAATTAGCAGGTCAGGCATCACTAATCACCGCGATGTGCTGGAGGTCCCCTCCATAAGCGTGTATGTATCCACGCACCCAAATCACGCTGGCAGCAGCCAGACAGGCTCCGCTCGTCGCTGCTGTGACGGGGGCTGAGCGCGTTCTCAGGGGATCCTCCCAGCTCAGGGCAGAGCAGCTGGGGGCACGGACCCTCCCAGGCAGGCTGCTGCCAAAACTGGGCTTTGCTCCCTGTCCGCCCCCAGCTCTGAGTCATGCCGGCTGTGGCATTGCTGCTGACAGAGCCGATGACGGCAGTTGCTGCTGTACCAGCAGTCCAAGCACCCCCAGCTCACCCAGCACCCCGTCCCACCGAGCGACAGCCTTCCTCCCCCACGTTCCATCCCAGGGCCCTGGCACAGAGCTCTGTGCTTTTGCACAGCCTGAATTAATGAGCCAAAAGGATCAGTGTCTTGGCTGTTCTGTCAGACGCTGAATGGACTGCTGAAGGAGGCAGACCAAGAGGAAAAGAGAGAGACTGGGGAGCAGAGAAGGAATGTCTCCTAATATCCAACCTGAACCTCCCCTGGCACAGCTTAAGTCCATTACCTCTCGTCCCTTATGAAGCGTGTACACGAGGGCAGTTATAAATAAGGTGACGCAAAGTGATTCGATGGAGCCCTCCGTTTCTGAGCACACACCAATGCAGTTTTCCTGCAGGGCAGTGACTGCAGTGCGTGGTGGGCACAACAACAGGGGCTGCCTGAGCACACCCCTCTGCAGGAACACCACTTTCTGACCCCAGGCTAACAGCAGGGGCAAGCAAGCGTGCAGCAAAGGGGAGAGCTCATTTCCTCCTGAAAGCTGCAATCATCATGCAGGTTCAAGAAACAGGTTAAGACAGACTTTAAAATGCTATTTTGGGTGTTATTTCCAATTTTCTGACCAGTTCCCCCCTCTCTTGTATTCCATCTATGCCCGTAGCACACTTTGGTGGGGATTCAAGAGCAGGAAGTTATTATTCCCTCCCCTCTCGCCATAAGGTTAAAGACAGGGGCGGCAGGGAGGGAAGAACATGGCTGGACTGTAAAGTCAGTGCAACGCAGGCAGCATGTTAACACAATGCCTGGGCTGTGCCAGGGGCTCCCGAGCACTGCTTCTGCTCACAGATTCCTGGCGCTGTGTTTCCTGCTGGTGCTGTGGGGGGAAGCCTTGCAACCGCCGGGTATTGCTTGTGGGGGATGAGCATTCCCTTTAGATTTTTCTGGAGCAAAACCTGCTGTTCCAAGAGCAAAGCAGCTCACAGATCTGCCTGGCCTGGAGGAGCAGCCCAGAACAGGGGGATGAATTCCTTCTGTGTGTTACAGATGGCACCACTGCTCGGGTCTGCTCCTCAGGGCCTGCTACAGCCAAAGGGACTCAGCAAAGGGCAGGGGTAGCAGGTGGGTCAAGGCTGAGCAGACTGAGAGCAGTGACCACAGCAGAGCAGTGCCCACAGCAGAGCAGTGCTGATGCCTGCAGCTTTGCCTTCCTTTCCTCCCTCTTCCCGATCTTCTTCATTATTAGATGCATCCTCAAAAGTAAAAACATCAGAAAATGGGGTGCAGTGCCAGTCCAGTGCCCAGCAATATCCATTAAGCAGGAGGTTGCTATGCGGCCACTCATTTCCAGCCATCTTCAGCATTTTCATTAGCTGCTCACTGCTTCGGGCACGCTTTGTTGACTCGCACTACAAAACACAGACAATGGCAGAAGACACAGATATGCTTTTACTCTTGGGGAGCGCTCCGAGCACTGTGCAGCGACAGACCACGCATGTACAACAACACTGCTTATTATCCAGAGCTGTTTGTTACATTAATCGGGCACCTGCTTGGCTCTGGGAAGAGGAAGCGGGATGCAGTGCTAATCGGGCTGCTTGTTGCTACCATACACATGCAGATGGGCACTCCCGTGCTGCTCACATTTTCCTCTTGCAGAAGGGCTTCTCTCTGTCCATTAAACACTCCTGATTCGACACCTCCTCGTCTGAGTGTTGCTTAACAGGTCCTCAGCAATTAACCGCAATGCTGCTGTCAGCATGTCTGAGAATTAAAAGCACGCTAGAGTAGCAGAAAGGAAAAACAAACTGATTAAGAACAAGATTTGAGCCAAGCTTTAAGCAAGGCTCGAGATGCTGAGTTACAGCTCGAAGGAAAACCCACATTAATGCTCCATTGCCCCGTGTCACCTCCAGCTCCCAGCAGGCACAGCCCAGGACTTGGGCTTCACACCAGTTGCTTTCCAGCATCCCTGCTGCCAGCCTGGTTTTAAAGGCAAAACCCAGGGCAGACCGCTTGCTCCGGATGGAAAGGTGCCTGCTACATCTGCACTGCTCCTCCGGGGAGGCGGCAGCTGCCGGTGCTGCCCAATTTCACACCGCCAGTTTTAGGGATCCGGAGCATCCTGATATGAAGAGTGTCCCCAGGCTGCAGAATTTATAGGTGCGTATTGCATCAAGGATGGATTTAGCAAAACCGTACCGTCAGTCCCCAGAAGGGGTAATAGCAGTGCCGTTATTGCAGAACCACAACGACGGGCTGCAACAGCACAAGAGGAGCAGTGCCACAGCATGCAGCCTACACACACATCTACCAGACCCCGGCTGCACAGTGCCTGGTGGACTGTGAGGATATGGCTCCATGGGATGTGCAGGGAAACAGCCCCATGACCCTCTGCGTGCGGGTGACGGCAGGTATGTGCAGCCCTGTCTCTGCACAGGCATTTCCATGAAGGCGGTGGGAGCTGGAAAGACTTTCTAAATATAAAATGCCTTACAGGGTTCTCAAATGCTGGTACGGAACGGAAAGAGTCTTTGCCATAATAATTGCCAGATGTTGAGAAAGACCAACAGAGAAGCATTGCCTCACTGGAAATAAAGAAGAGCTTAAAATCCATGCACAGCATTGGAGAAGAAAAAGCCATTGCCATTCTCAAGCCAACCCATCCTGGCTGCCTCTACCAGTGCCCTTGGGCCTGAGTGTCCCATCAGCATCACAGCAGCATCAGGAGCTGGCACTGAGAAACACGGATCTGGGTCTCCTGCTTTTGGGGATCAGGCTACAACAAATGATCACAGAGCAGGTGAGAGGAAAGGGCCTTCTTCAGCATTTAACATGGGAACCCAGCAGGTCCTGATATTAACAAAGACACTAATGCTTTCCAACAGAGTACGTACTTTCCAGCATTTCCTCTTTTGCGTTTTGCTCATCAATGATGAAATCATTTCTCTAGAAGAGTGCTATAAAAAAAGCAATTCCTCATATCAGAACTGCGTTGCTGTTCAAAAACCCAGCCTACAGTGCAGTGCTGCAGCCTCCAGCTTCGCTCAGGGCAAGATGTGCAGCACTGCTGTTAGCTCAGGAGGCCCCGCAGAGCTCCGAGTGCACCACCACATCCCACGGGCAGAGCACAGCAGCCAGCAGCTCCCCTCGGCCCAGCTGAGCTCCTCGGGCTTCAAGTCTGCTCTTCTCCCCCTTGGACCTGGAGATGCTCTAAGTCATCAGCGCTGGACTGAAGCACAGAGGTGAGCAAGGCAAAAGCAAAACCAGTATCGCAGTGCACGTGAAGAAGAAGTGGTAGCAAGAGGAGGAAAAAGCCAACAGCCTGATTACACACAGGCATAGCTCTAATCACTGCAAAACTGCAGAAGTCCCAGGGTTGCAGAGCACAGGGGAAAACTCAACCTTCTGCAGTGAAAAATGATGTATTTTGGGAGGCAAGCAGCCATGCTGCCCAGAAGGGTAAGCACCAGGAGCCACACAGGCAGCGCTGGTCCCTTGCTTTGTAGGGATTTGCTCTGCTCAGACTCCTGAAAACAATTTTTGAGACACACACTTTATAGATAATGTGTGATTTCTTTCAAGCACAGCCTGGAAAGGCTTAAAAACCAGTACGTACCCACAGGAACAGAGATAGGGGTTTGTAAATGATGTTTACAGGTCCGTCAGGTGCTATCAGTCCAGCTCTGATTTCCTAAGTTCTCCTCCTAGACACGTCTGCACTGTGCCCACTCAGCAGATGGAGGACTTCTAACCGCTCTGGTTCTCGTTAGGTGTGATGCTGGCCGCAGGTTCCTGGGCCAGTTTGGAGGAGGACACCCTGAAGTCACGCCCACGCAACGGTTGTCACTGAAGGCCCTTTTAACCTGAGGGATGTGTGTGTCCACTGCCAAATTTCCCTTTCTTGCCAGTTTTCAACACTGGCACCCACCTGCAGCTCTCGGTGTCCCCAGCCCACAGCTCCTGGTGACAGGCAGGGTGCCACCCAGCACCCACCCCCTCCACACCTGGCACTGCTCTTGCAGCCCTCCACACATTCTCTTTGCCCCAATCCCATCATTAACAGGGCTTTCCAGAGATGATTTCTCAACCACCATTCCTGCTGTTTACGAGGTATTTATTAGCCACAAGGACATGCTAACTAGCAATTACTAGCTTACCCGCTCTCTCAGCTATAGGCGCAGTTGCTCAGAGGCAGAATTCCCCTTTTCAAACAGGTGTTTCTGAGGGCAGCGCAATTTGGGGCGGCTGCTGCTCCCCATCTGATCCCAAGCAGCCAGCCCTCTGAGCCCTGGGCTCCCCCCCTCTGGCAGCTCTGCTCAGGGCCAGAGCTGACAGCGACCACATTTTCCATTCTAAATGGAAACCAGCTGTTTGCCAGAGCTCCTCCTGCAAGCAGGGCACGGGGAAAAGGCACCGAGCGATGCTGCACCAGGAAACCTCCCAGCCCTTTCCTGCAGCACCTTGGCAGAAAGCATTCCAGAGTCTCATGTGTTCTGGAGCCCCAACGCTCACCTCACATGTGAGCCCAGTCTGTGACTGGAGAAGAGCCCTTCTCCTGGGAAGCCCTGGGGGCAAACAAGGATGGAGAGTGCAGAGGGGAATGCTGATGCCTGCTGGTGGAGTTTTCCTGGCTCAAGGTCATGAAATGGCCATGGAGAGGATGGTATTTAAACTCCCAGCGTGGGGGCTCAGGAAGGCTCACCCTGCGCAAATCCTCACAGCTGGCAGGGATGGGAAGCAGGAGGAGGCAGCAACTGCAGCCAAGACAGAACCTCTTACTTCACTTAAAACTCAGGATCTGAAGCCTGAAGTTCCTATTGATTTCCTATAGCAGTTAGCCTCTGAAACAGGAAAACTCGAGAAGCCATCACCTCTTGTAGAGTGTAACATCAGGTGCTGAGTAGGAAAGCAGAAGGTGACACACAACAGAGCAAAATCCTTCCAGAAGCAAATCCGTTGGCAGCAGGCAGAAAAAGCAAAGTGCTCACATTCGGTGCTCAGTAGGATGGTGAAGGATGAGCACAAAGAACTTCTCTGGTGGCCCAGAGTCAGAGAAAATTCGGTACAAAGCAACCTCCTTCAGCCCGAGGCTGAAGTGCTGGCTTTGCAAGACTTGCAGCCCCCAGCTCACACGCAGCTCTTGCAGGGCGGCTCTTTCTGCTAGCAGCCCGGCTGCCATGCACCAGCTGGCTTTGTAATGCTCAGGAGCCCTCCCTGTGCCTCCCCAGTGCCCGTGTCCCTGCCCAGCAGCACAGGACGAGGCTCCGGGGACACCTCCAAACCTGAGCAGCACTTGCAGGTCACAAGAACTCCTCCAAAAATACAAATTTCCCATGTTTTTAGGGCTATCTCTCTCTCTTTTTTTTTTTTTTCCCCTCATTAAACCCAATTAACACAACGCTGTCTGCAGAGGGCAGCAAAGGACCTCGCTGGAGCCCAATGCCATGCACGAGGAGGGAGCTGCGGTGTGGGAGGGTGCTGGAGGCTTTACGGTTATTTAAAATTCATGAATTTGCTCTTTTGCAATCCAGCAGGGCCTGGAAGCACTGCCCTCCCTTCAGCTCCTCCCTGAGCCTCGGAGCCGTGCTCTGCAGGGAGCTCCCCTCCAACGCACCACGTTTTCGGGGCAGCTCCTGCTGCAGTGGTTCTGAACTCAATCTGTTCTCATCAAATTTTCCATTGTTTCCCAAGCATGACCCTTGAAGAACTTTTATTTCCCATTTCAAAGGCAGCAATCACGTAATTTAGTCAGTGCAGCATCCCCCAGTTGCTCCATGGCCGTCCTGAGAGCAGTTTGATGCTGCCCATGGGGAGGCTCTGCTGCTTGTGCCAACCACACACCTGCTGGAGGCGCCTGGAGCAAGCCAAAAGGTACTGGCTCGAGCTGAAGCATCCACACTCACAGCCGTTGCCAGAAGGAGCGGAATTTTACCCCATGCCCAGAGCCTTCCTGGGGTGCAGGGAAACAGGCCCAAGCAGCGGGCACTTGGAATACGGAATACAGCAGCAGTGGAGGTGGGCACTCAAACCTTGAGGCTGTGGTGGAACCCAAAGGGAAATCAAAGAGCAGTGCAGACATGCTCCCATCCCAAGCTCTGCGTCCCCTCCAGCCCCGGGGCTGTATCCTCTGCAGCAGGAACTCGGCAGGCCCCACAGAAACCAGGGAGAATCAGCGCTCCCAACAACAGTTCCTAAACAACTGCAGGACAAGAAGCCATTGGCATCGTAGCCCAAAGCATCTGAAAAATGATGCAAGAGAATCATCCGAGTGAGTCAGAAAATCACAGAATGGTCTGGGTTGGAAGGGTCAAACGTTTTCTCAGTGCCACGCTGGGCAGCTGCTGCCCGCAGCGAGAGCCAAGCACAAGGAGCAACCCCAGCAGGAGGGCCGTAGCTCTGCAGCCATGGACCAGGCCTGAGACAAACCACAACATTGTATATTTTATTTAAATTAACAAATCTACACGTTTTCCAGGTTGCTTAAAAGCATTCTGTAAAAAGTGAACTCGACCTAAACAAAAAAGGATATACTTCAATAAGATCCAGGGACTATTTCTGAGACGTATGAGTAGGGCTTAGGAATGAAGAAATAAAAAAAGTAGACACACGCACACACACGCGCTCACACGTACACGCGCCCCGTAAACAAGTTGTTAGTGTTTGACACAAGATTTGGTTTTAAAGCTGCAATGCCCCAGTTGTAAAGAGCCTTTACAAAAACGCAATGCTATACTACGCTGTAAAAGAAACCATGGACACATCTATGGGAACAACATAAATATCACATAGGAACTGGGCGTAAGAAGAACATTAAAGCTGCAAAGTCGAGCGCTCGGCCGAGGGAAACGCTGGGGCTGCGTGCGTGCATCAGGTCCCTTGGTGACAGATCTGCTGCCTTGCACCCTGCTTGCTCTCCCCAGCACTTGTTTCCTTCAGCACGTGGCTCGTGAGCTCCACGCTGCCAGCCATGCTGAAGGCTCCAGCACTTGCACTAGGTGCGTCCCCTCCTTTTTGAATTTCTTATAAGCATTTCCTTAGAGTACAGGAGCACCAGCCTTACAAAAATACAAACTTACAAAAAAAAAAAAAAAAAGGTTAGTGTTCCAGTTCAAGTATCCAAAACCATCCCAAGCGACTTCTCGCCATCCCTACCAGCTTCGTGCTGCCCAGCAAGAGCTGCTCGAGGCCAGCTCTGCCACTTCCTAACGTCTCAACGTGCGACTTTGCGACATTAATGCTTTTCTAGCAGATATTTATGTGCTTGAGAGTAACACAATATACACAGCCCTCCCCCCCAGAAAGAACTACACCAGATTAAAGTTTACAAACGTTCTGCTCGGTGTCACTGCTCTGTGGAAATACACAAGCTGCGGTGCTCAACCGGCAAGGCACGTCGGCCACGGCTCCTGCAGGAGGGCATCGCGTCGTCCTGTGCCCGCCGCTGCACCTGACATCTCGGTGTCACTCCTGAGCCTCCTTGCGAGCCAGCTTGTAAACCTCCGTGGGGCCGTCCACGTGGGTGATGGTGGTGGTGAGCTGGAGCTCCTCCCCGCTGCTCACCCCCAGGTCACCTGCAAAACGCAACGATGCCATCAGATGGTCGTCACAACGCACCATTGCGTTGAAGATCTGTTTTACTCACCCCAGGCTCTCAGGAACTACCTGAGCCATGGGCTGTACAACAGTTCTACCAACTCTGGTGGCAGGGGGTTGGAACTAGGTGAACTTTAAGGCCCCTTCCTACCCCTGCCATTCTGTGGTTGGGTGAACGCTTTTAATTGAGGCCATTAAAACGCCAGCATGTTGGCAGATGAAGATCTCAGTGCTACCGTAGGTCACTGAAAGGCAACCAAGAGCGCTGCCACTCTCCACCTGCCCAAGTTTCTGTTCTCTTAATGTTCAAGCTATGCAGTTACAACTGGGCAACACCAAGGAGTACCAAAAAACAAGCTACAGGGTTCCAGACAGCTATGGCTGAATACTTAAATCTATCTAACCTAGTTAATTATTAAGATGCCTGCTAAAACGACGGTGCTTTGAAGAACAAAGTGCCATTTGCACGACATTTCAGTGTGCTGAACGTGCAGTTTGGCCATAAAGATGCACAAAAAGCACCATCCACTTTACATCTTTCTCCCAATGCAGCCTTTGCAAGCAGACCGCTCAGAGCCACTTACCATTCGACTGATCTTCCCCGTAGTTCTTGTGCGACGGCGCATACAGGAACATGAGTGCAAACACGTAGAGGTTCCACATCCCGTAGATGCCGGTGAAGAAGGCACTGTTCACTTGTATCGTGATGTCCCCCCACTTCCAGTGGCCTTCTGTCACCTGCCCATGAGAAAGCAGTCACAGCTGAGCTCTAAATTCATCCCACTGAAACAAAGGTGCGACCGCTACAGCTCCAGCTTGGAGAAAAGCAATGAGAAAAGTGCCAGCTCCATGAGACCAGGGCACTAGATACATGGCAGCACAGGTAGGCTAGAATTCTCTGCTTTAGCCCCAGTCTGCAAGGAAAAAACAGTTTACAATGGGACTGCATTGGGCTTTCTTTAATTTATCATTCCTAAATGTGATCAAATCCCTCACATTCCACAATATGTGGCTGCCACGGCTGATGGATTCAGCAAAGGCTGCCACAAAAAGGGCAGTACCTCAGAGACAACCAGTTACATCCGAGAACATGAGACTTCTATAAATAGCCCTTATAGACAGGGGGAAGCAGCATGAATAATACCAAGAGCTGATGTGCTGGGTGCCTTCTTGCTGCTTCTCTCTTATGAGAGGCCCAGGCTGACTGCAGCAGCCTTCGACACACAGTGGTTTGTCAGAATTTACCCAGCTGTCACCAATACTAATATTACATGGACCATTCACACCAAAATGCTGTCTTTCCATTAAAGAAAAATATATATGGCAGCAACATGCCTTTTCCTGATATGAAAACAACAGGATGTTCTGCTCCAAAGAGAAGCCACAGCAGCACAACCTTACCTTCATAGGAAAATGAAAGCTCACCTTGAAAAGACCTGCTGGACAAGAGCCTTTGTGTTATGCCTAAGGTCACTGATACTCAGTGATGAACTGAATCACCAGCTGGCATTGATGAAGACTGCTTCAGCCTAGCAGATTTTTAAGAGCAAAACCCTTTGCTACTGTGTTTTCCACTGGGACCCACCACGTACCCCAAAGCATAAGAAGGGCAGTGCAAGAGAACCGACTCCTACAGGGATAATTCTGTAGTGTTGGATTTGAAGGCTGCACCACTGTTCTCCCAAAGCTGCAAGCTGCTCGTGCTTAGGAACAGCCATAAATGGCAGCTTTGAAACAGACGCAATCTTAACAGCAAACTGTTACTTGAAGTAAGCCATCCAAGTATATTTAAACAGCTATATAAGCTCATGCGTACAGAGAGACTGCACCATAGCTCAGAATAAGTAGGTATATATCCTGCTAGAAACAACAGGGTTGTAAAGTCAAAGCCCGGAAAGACTGAATTCTGGCATTTCTTTGTGGGTATAGAAAGCCACCAGATTCTTGTAATGTGAACAGAACGTTTTTGCTCTTGCTGATTTCTCAGAAATGGCTGATACTTCAAAAAACACAGACCCTGCGAGCCAAAGGCCTTGAGGGAAGTTTCAGCCGAAGCAATTTCATGGCAGCGTTTCAGATACATGAAAACCCTTTCTTAAAAAGCAACTTGTTACCAAATGTACCTATAAGATGCGCACCCGGTCTCTCTGAACCTTGAGTGACTCCATCTTGTCAGCCACTGGAGAATCTGGGGGTGATATTCTCCAGTGCAGCTGGGTTTTGTCACACTCACCTGGCTGACGATGAAGAAAATGACTGTCATTGCTGCGCAAGCCAGGGTGATGAGCATCAGGAACTTGAACCTAAAGATCAGCCCCTGTTTGGAGAGAAATGTCACCGGTCACATTAACAGAATCCACAAAAACACATTCTTGTTTTTAGCGTGTAAAGGACGCAAGGATTAAAAAAAAAAAAAAAAAAAAAGGAAGAAAGAAAAAAAAAAAAAAAAAAAAAAAGGGTCCAACCCACAAAACCCCAAACCAAAACAACCTCCACCCACTCCTCTGCGCTACATTCACGACAGCCAATATTCTCCGCTCCCCACACACGTCTGCATTCCTCCCCAATGCTCCGAGCGGGGTGTGCGTGTCCGGACAGCTCTTGCTTTCCATTACAGCTGCTTTTGTGACTGATTGACGAAGAGTTAACGTGGGAGAGGAGGCAGGGCAGGCTGAGCTATGGGTTCCATCTGCCACGCAGCCTACCTGAGAGCTCCCGAATTTTTGTTAAGCAAAGACTGCAGAGCGTGTTCAGGTTCCAGCAAGACAACAGGACACTGAACTGTGATGGCAGGGGTCTGCGTGGGCTAATTCCCACCCCAGAGCCTGCAGGAAGCTGCAGCGGTGCTGAACGCTTGCCAAAATTACAATTTACATTCTTCTGCGATGCAGAAAGTAAGACAAACTATTTACGGCTCTCAGCTGGGAATCCCACCATATACTGCATTTGCTTTTGCTAGTTACGTTTTGGCTTTTAAAATATTTGTATTTTTTAAAACAACTTCTGGAATTCTGATCGTAATCTCTGTGTGCATAACTGCTAGCCTATACAGCGACAATAAATGACCATTAGTTTTCCTTTTCCAGGCCAGACTCATGCTCGCCAGATGGTTCTCCTTACAGCATGGCTGCAACAGCTCTATAACACAAGCTAACATCCTCTGCCTCTTGCTAAAGGCAAAGATGGAAAAAATGCTAAATGTCTTGTGCAAATTCTCTCAAGTCCCATTTTCTATTTTTCACGTGCATTCCTGATGGGTGATAACCAACCTGCTGAAAGTTGACCATGTTATACAGAATGAGGCTGGTGATCAATATTTACACAGCCACGAAAACAGCAGGCTCTGTCAGCGCAAGCACCTGAAGTGAGCTGCTCATGCTCTGCAGCAGGTAAAGAGCTAGGACAGAAACAACATTCAGAGGCTACAAAGGGGGACAATGAGCTGAATACATCCCATTTTGACCCTAGTGTGACAGTTTCCCTCCTGCACTTTGGTTAGAAAAAGGCAACCCCGTAAATCCGAATTCACGCCATGGATAAAAACAGGGTGGTGGTGGTAATACATTAAACATAATTATCAATATTAGACAAGGAGAATCCAAGGTCCAGGGAGCCCTATATCACTTTAAATGGGGTGTATGGGCAATTTTATTCCATCCACCAGCACAGTTCAGCAAGCTGGGAGACAAGCACCACTCAAAAACCAAGAGCTGGTTGACATACCTGTGGGGATACAAGAAAGACTATTCAGAGCAGAAGCTGCGGAGCAAAATAAACAGCATGAGAAAGCAAGGCTGAGAACCAAGGACACCTCCAGAAGAAGAGAAAAGCAAAAGGAACATCTCCTGGCTCTGACATGGGCCCCCCCCACGCCGCTTGCCGCTCCACTTCTGCCGCCCGCATTTAAGTTTGTTAAAGACAAGGATGGACCGGAGCCAGAGGATCTTTTTGATCCTGGTCCAGTAGATCCCAAGGACGAACTGGACTTTTTCCCTCCTGACGACAATTTGAAAGGAATGGGAAGGGAAAATGTTGTCTCTTCTACAGCGTATTACAGTGCTTTACAGCAGTGCAGAAAAGAAGCAATATCAGGGGGTGATGCTGATATGTGGCAAGCCTTTCCTTTGTTGTATTGTGCAGACCAGCCCCCCTGGTGGGAATGCCTGCCCTACGAGGCAGTGAAGGAGCTAAGGAGCTCGGTGAAAGATGATGGAATTCAGTCTGCCTTTACGTATCATCTTCTGGTTGCAATCAGTGACAGCTATGTTATTGCTACGTTATTATATCATGACTGGAAAATGTTGTTACAAATGATTCCAACTCCCATGCAATATACTGTGTTTATGACTGAGTTCTGAGAGCAGGCCACCGTCCAGACTATGGATAATTTGGCTAACTTTAATCATATTGGCATGGAGGAGCTCCTGGGGGAAGGGGCTCGGGCAGCACCTCCAGACCAGGCACAGGTGGACAGGCAATGCTTTGAAAATAGTCCAACAATCTGCCCATTGGTTTGCTTGCCTCTGAGACATCCTGTCTCTCAGATCCAAACGTTCCCTGACACAGCACGGCTCAGCTTTAGCCACACTCACCAAGATAGGATGTTAGCCAGCTAAGGGAAGGAGTTCCACTAGCAATGCTCTAGCACGCTTGCCCACTAAGACCGATTCTATCCGACCTGCAACTCTACGAAGTCGTGCAACCATTGATTTTCTATTAGTCCAAAGGCATGGCTGTGAGCACTCTAAAAGCATGTGTAGCACAAATTTTAGTGATCGTTCAAAATCAATATATCGGAGCATACAAAAATTGAAGATTCTCTCTAATCAGTGACAGGTACACACAGAATGGGACCCTCCGGGATTCTTTTCCGGGTTGCAGAAACTTGGGCCATGGGCCAAACGTGTGTTTGTTCTTTTGAATGGGTTTAACAGTATTTCTTGTCATTATGCTATGTTTGCCTTGTCTCTTTTCTTACATTTAGCGTGTTGTCAATCGAGGCCTTGATTGAGTTATAATGGTAATATTATTAATATGATTAGAGCTATTATTTTATAGAATAGTAATAAGTTTGCTAATAGAATCATAGAATTAGCTAGGTTGGAAAAGACCTACAAGATCATCCAGTCCAACCATCCACCTACCACCAGTAACCCCACTAAACCATGGCTCTCAACGCTATATCTAAAAGTTTCTTGAACACCTCCAGGGACAGTGACTCCACCACCTCCCTGGGCAGCCCATTCCAGCGCCTGACCACTCTTTCAGAAAAGTAGAATTTCCTAATGTCCAGCCTAAATCTCGAAGGCTTTGCTGAAGTCTAGGTAGACCACATCAACAGCCTTTCCCTCATCCACCAGATGAGGGAATAATAGACAAAAAAGGGGGAATTGCGGGGATACAAGAAAGACTATTCAGAGCAGAAGCTGTGGAGCAAGATAAACGGCATGAGAAAGCAAGGCTGAGAACCAAGGACACCTCCAGAAGAAGAGAAAAGCAAAAGGAACATCTCACGGCCCTGACTGGATAAGCGTCTGCATGTATGGCTAAGGAGTGTTTGCAGAGTGTTTTCCTGACATGTAAAGGCAGGTGGGAAAGTGAAAAGAGAAAACTGGAGAATGTGTATAAGGGATGTTAGAACCTGTAATAAACAATTTGGATTGTTCACCTCTGAGTCCGTGCCACAGACGCTGCACATACCCTCCTGAGAGATTAAAATGATCACAGCCAGAGACCCCAAGAAAGAAAAAGACATGATGGCAGCCAAAGGGAACAAAAGGGCAGCTGGGGGATTTGAGCAGGGTAAGAAAGCTGTTGAGGATCAAAGCTCCCAGCTCAGGCTCATAGTGACAGCGAAGGTTTCGGTAGAGTCCTTAGGCAGAAAGACATTTTAAAAACAAAGGCTCCATGCAGCAAGGAGTGAGTACCTCGTAATGCAGGCGGCGGGCCTTGCTCATCGCTGGCAGGCTGGATTGCTTTCCACTGATGTTTCTGAACACTTGGAAGACCATAAAACACAGGAAGAGAAAATAGAGGCACAAGCAAATTCCCGCAACTATAATAAAGGCCATCTGAACAGCAGAGTTAAAAGAAAATGGCATGAGATAATAGAAAACATTATTTGGGTGATTCACTTCTTCTAACATGATCCCAATGGTCATTATTAACTTCTCGGTGTGAAGGCTGTGTTAACACCAGGACCTGGACCCCCTGTGCTGCCTTCCTTATCTCAATGTCCCCGAGCACAGCACCAGCCCCAGCATCTGGCAGCAAACCTCCCACCACTGCTTCCAGTCCACCATGGGACCCTGCAATGCCCCAGTCCTGGCCAGCCAGGAGGAAGAAGGTCTCCTAAGGCTACACGGATCTGGCAGCAGCACCCACAGGGCAGGCCAACCTCCCTCAGCCACCAGCACTGTGTGCCAGGCGGAAGGATACAGCCAGCTCCGTGCCAACCTCGGTGGTCCAGATGCTGTAGAAGGGGTTTTTCAGCTGCACTCCCCTGCAGAGAGAAGACACAGAGCTGTCATAGAGGCCAACAGGCTCACAGAGAACCCCACATCTGCTCTGCAGCCTGCAGAGCTGCCCGTGCTGCTTGTCCCCATGGGTGAGGACACAGAGGTGGGAAGCACGTCCTTCTGGCCCTACAGGGCAAGATGACCTGTTGTGAGGTGCCCAAAGGCCTCGGCATCTTCACTAGGAGCCTGCTCTCCCTCCTCACAAGACGGGGCTGCACATCCACCCATGTGGGTCAAAGCCCCTTGCTCCCCCAGATGCCATGAACCAACGTGCTTGCAGGCAGCCACCAGCCTCTGCCACTGCTCACGGAAGGCTCCTGGGGCACACGGCTGGAGGGGGGTGACACCTACCTCTCACACATGTCGAAGATGAAGAGGCAGAAGGAGCCAACAGCTATGGGTCCAACCTGCTTCCAGTACCCCGAGAGGCGGTTCCGCTCGTTCTGGTCCTAATTGAAGGATGGGGAGGAGGAGAAGCGAGGAAGAGCAAGTTAGCCTGCAGTCCTCTCACCTGGAACAAGTCCCCAGAGCACTGTTTGCAACGCCCACCAAGGGATTCTGGTATTGCAACAAGGGAGCACGGAAACCACCTTCCTTTCAGTTGTACCCACCATCATGTGCTCTCCACAGAAGATGATCCAAAATGACAGCAGCATGGCGTAGAAAATGCCTTGTCGAATGTCTCCAAAGAGCAACATCCAGGTCCAGTCAAACCCGATGGAAAACCACTCCACTGGGATGTTAATGAACGTCATGGAAATTCCCAGAGCAAAGATGACCCTGGACAGACAGAAACACCATCTCTTTCCAGTTTGCAAGGAGGAGACCCAGAGCCACAGAAGCCAGAGCTGTGCCCAGCAGGTGACAAGAAAACCCCACGCTGTTTGGGCAGTGGCAGCAGATTTTCAAGGAGGGACTCTGCTCCTGTGGGGTAAATGCAGCTATTCCTTTTCGGGGGGGTTAATGTAACAGAAGAGAGACGCTGCGGTGCAGGGAGTGGACAGGAGGGAGAAGAGACAATTCCTGACTCCCAGCTGTCTGCTCTGCCTGGCACCACTCAGCACCGCTCTCTTTTGCCTCAGGGCCACCCTTCCCAGCTCAGGGCCCTCACTCACTTCTCCAGCAGGACAGGAGCCCGTGTCATCAGCGTGATCCGTCTCCAGTACCAGACCATGATGATCAAAATGCTGGGGGTGAGGAAGGTCTTCATGGCAAACCACACTTTCGTAAAGCCTCCGTTTTGGTGGATACCCTGAGGAGAAACAAGGTGCGATGTGACACCTGTACGAGTTTTGACATCGTGACTCCTTCTGCTCACAGGAGCCGGCAGGAGAGGCACGAATTTATCATGTAAGCACATGTAGATGCAACCACCCTTTGAAAGACGCGGTCTGGCCAAGGCAGGAAGGGAGCAGCTGCCTGCTTAGCACCCAGCCCATCCGAGGAGGCTTCCAAAGTCCCGGAAACAAACGCCAAAACCCACAGCTTCCATCGTGAGGCAGAAAGCGGTCAGAGAGGCGCTTCTGACACAGCGCGGAACAAAAACGGCTCTCAGACAAGTAACAAGATACTCATGAGGCTAAGTCACCACGGGTGGGAAAAGCGGAGGCCAAATTAACGCAGTTCTCCAGACACACACCCTCCCACCGCCGTCTGCAGCCGCCACGAGCAGCTGGCTGACCGCGGCGGGCAGGGGCGGCGGGAGGAGGCTCACCACCAGGCGGATGTCCTTGATTTCCCCGATGCCCACATTAATGCCCTTCCTCTCGTTCACGGGCAGGCGGATGTTGATGAGGTAGTACTTGTGAGCCACGCTGCCGATCTCCATGAAGGGAAGGAAGTCGCAGTCGTAGTGACGGCCTTCAGACTCCAGGGTCTAGAGAAAGGATGGGAAGAGAGCGGTCAGCGACGTCCTGCAGCGTGCTGGGAGCGTCGCCGGCACCGAGAGATCACCTGCACATTCCCATCGTACCCAAAGGCCTGGAGACACAGCACTTTGGGGACCTTTTTCCTTATTTTTTGACTGCTTTGGGTCATGGAGTCGATAGCATTTAAACTCAAGCAGGTTCACGTTCCAGGCTCCTAAACCCAAGCTGAAATAAGCGGAGCCTTTCAAGATGAAAGCCTACTTTGGGACCCAAAGTTGCTCCACCAGCAAACACAGCTTGAGCCAAAACCAATCTGCAACCCCTCCCACATGTTTAAATTCGGAGTGTCTGAAGTCCTGTTTTACCAGCAATATTCTCCTCCACACCTTATTTATTTACTGCACATTTATGGCTCTGTGGAAGAGTACGGGTGTTACTGGAGGTACAAGCGATCTTCTGAGAGGGACTATGAAACAGGAAAACAAGGCATGGGGCTGAAAAGCACGCTGAAGACACAAGATTGATTTGAGCACAGAAATTACAGTCTGTGGCATGAAAATAAACATATATTCCAACAAGATGCTCTGTTCTCACTGCTAGTTGTGCTCGTTACTCATAAGCTTTGTAGCTTTTATGCACAAGCTTTGTAGCTTGAGGCATTAAGAAGTTATTTTAAGAAACTCCCACCCTGCCACATTCTGTGAGTGCTGCAGTATGCTTCTCTTCCACTCCTGAAGAACAAGGTTTTGTGCATCACAGAAGCACAAGATGGAAAGGTCTAAATGCTTTGGAGCAGTGTGGGGCACACAGATCCTAAAGCTTTCAACTCTGCTTGTAGCTGGATCTGTGCACTGACCTCACACCTTTCTTACCTACTGTCTGACTTCATCCCTTTCTCTTGTATCCCCAAACAGAACCAAATTGCACGTGGAGCCCATTCAATTTTCAAAGCTTTTGAGCCAAGAGAAGGCAACAAGCTTGAAAGCTACAACTCAACAATTCTAAGAAACACCAAAAGAAAAGGAAGAGAACAATTCCCGCTGCTCTCCCACACCTCCCCACCTCCAGCACCACAAGAACACCTTACTTTTGGGGAACCAAAGGTGCATTTCAGCTTCCTGATCTCTATTGCGTGTGCTATTTCTTCCCAGTCACCAAACATGTCATCACGATATGCTAAGGACACATCCAGGGTAATTTCTGCATTTTCTTCTGCAAGAGAAAGGAAACATGGAGCTTCTTAGGAGTGGCACAGAACACCACAAAGGTAGGAGAGCTTCTGCAAGTTGAAAGGACCAATGAGAGGCACACAGTTACAGAGGATGGGAATGCAAAAATTTCCAATGCCACAGTTCAAATTACCTTTTCCAAAAAATTTATCTCCTCTCCAGTCGAGAAGAGAGAACCTAATTTTTTACCGGTCATGAAGCTCTGACATCTTGCTGACATACCGTGACGTAGCTGTGCTACGGTTGCGAGCAAAGAGCATTACTTATTCATGCAGCATTAGGAGCAATAATCTGGAACCCAGACGGCTGCAGAGGCAGACGGGCAGCCAGGCAGCCATCAGCAGCCCTCACTGCGGGCTGGCAGGGGGACAGGAGGACGGGCTGGCACGCAGAGCTGCTGCAGGTAGCACAGGGGAAACGCAACAGCTCCTTCTGCCTCAGGACGTGGCAGACTGCATCACAGCATTTATTGCCAGTTGACACTGAAGCAGCGTTTGCCTATAGAAAGCCACAAAATAAGATGAAGCGTACGAGTGTATCTGCTGTACGAGGTTAGATGAGCTGTGTGAAGGAGAAACCATGCAACTAACAGTATACTTTGTTCATTTGGACATGATAGCGTTAGTCATCCATCAGTGTAAGGCTGGGTTTCTGCTGGATGTAGATCACCTGCCACAAACATTAAGGCCCAACACCTTAAATAAAAAGGCTTGGAATACACTTCTTAACACGGGTGTTTTGTGCCAGAGAGATTTTAAATGGAAGAAAAAAAGGGCTGCAGAGATCCTTGGGTGGGGAGGGGAACATGGAGACTCTGCTGGAGAGAGCCACAACGCATCACAAGCACAAATCACTTAAAACTGCCCATAACTGCTCTCAGAAGGTAAATCAGGGTTCCTGGAGTGATATGAAAACATTACCCCAAGTACCTTAAAAATAGAATAAGGAAAAAAAAAAAAATTGAAATGTAGCTATGTTGTCCTTACTGGAAAAAGGAAAGGCTGCAACCACAAAAACGATTCCTACACATACCCTGTAAATGAAGCCTTTCTATATCAGGATTTTGAGGCCCCCCCCACCCCAGCACTGACTGCTTTCTGCCTGCACATCAAACATGCACAGAACCGATGCGCCCAGGTACAGAACTGCACAGCATGTTCATACTCTCCCATACCTGGAGGGAAAACTAGAGGGGCAAATGATGAATTAGGAGGGGAGGAGGATTCCTGGATTTCAGGTCTCTCCTGGATCTGTTCCTAGGAAGAATATGGGGGCATGCCTCCCTTTAAAAATGCTCTTGCTAGGATCTTGCTGCAAGGAGGGAATGAGGCTGGAACAGACTTACTGAGATACTCCAAGCGAGTCAGCTCACGAAACTGAAAGAGTTACAGCTGAAGTCTGCCAAGCAGCAACACAAACAGCTTAAAAACCTGAGGCAAGCCTGTACCAGCTCCACCAGATGTAAAATCCTCCTCTTTACCAGGCACGGCTCCAAGGGAAGGCTCTGAAAGAGACACGCATTCTGCAGCGTGCGCGTACGACAACCTAGCCTGCTTCCATCCATCAGCAGCCCCTCAGAGAGCTGCTGGAGCTTCACGTCCGCTGCTGCTCGCTGTGCCAGGGCCCAAGCAGTGTTCTTGCTGCAAGCTGCTCACGCTCTCGCTGCTGCTAATTGCTCACGCTTGCAGGTCCCTGGACATGCAGCAGCACGCCTGCGGCTCCAGGCCAGCAGCCCGTGGGTGAGCTGACACACACACACCTCCCACTGCCCTGCTCAGGGGGATGAGGAAGGCGTGCAAAGTGTGCAGAGCTGTTGCACTGCCCAGAGCTTCCTCAATACGGGCTGTGCATGGGAACGCAGCGCTCGGTGAGCTTTGAAGTTCAGCACGGAACGCTCCGCTGCTCCAAAAAAAATCTGGCCTTCATAACTGCTGCAGGAGACCGTTTCACGTCCGCAAGGAACTTTGCGTGTCCCATATATTTGTCATCTTCTTCAGTTACATTTGTGTGGGGACGATGCGGCGGCACACTCATCCAAAATGATGGGAAGGGGCGTGGATGGGACGGGCGGTTTCGACTTGCTATTTATACAGCGTTTGGAGGTGGTTCTGTTGTGCCTTAATGTGGATGCAACTCGATTTTTTCTGAGCAGTTTTTGCACACATGTGATCTATACCATCTCGACTGATATCGAGCTCCTTCCCACAGCCGCTGGTTAGGGTTCCATGAAACACGCCTTTGCCATCTCAGATCCGCTATTTAGAAGACCAGGGTAAACAGATACATGGGAACATAAGGTTGAACTTGGCCCAATTAAAAAGAACTACAAACTCCATTTCAGAAGCCATAAAACCAGCTGGAATGCTCGGGACTAAATCCAACAAAAACAGCTTTCATTATTTCATCTCTGTAATCCAAGTGTTGCCGCTGCCACTGAGGATGAAAACCAGACGGCAGAAAATATATACCAGCGTATGTTTGTGAAGTAATGAATTATTATCCACGTCCGAATTTCCATCATTCTCTACATCAGGGTAACACCTCCCCTTAGAAGAGAGCTTTGTATGAAGACCCTCCAGGAGGACCAACACAGGATGCATACATCTCTATAGGGGAACAACCAAGGACAACAGCTTGCTGTTTGGCTGAAACTGAATGAGGAAGAGTCCCCATTGCTGTGCTCCAGTCTTCTGTGCAGTTGCCCACCTCCAGGCACCTTCGTCCCCATCACACAAACCCACACGGGACAGTTCAGGGACCAGAAAGCATGAGAGCAGCCACAGCCCAACAGCTCTCCAGCCAGTGGTAGCGGGTCAGCACTACCACCTTCCCCGCAGATAAGCAAACAATTTGCTAATTTTCTTTTGTTTTAAAAAAAAAAAGTGAATGCAGGCTGAGGACAGACTCCGAAAAGCAGGGACAAAGTGCAGTGTTTTAATTATTCAAGGCTGAGCCACAGCAGGAGGGGAAGAAACAGAAGGAAGGAGGACAAGCTGGCAGGCACCTCCACTCCGCCTTTCAGATGCTAACGCATTCAAGGAAAGCCATGGCTTGGTTCCTCCTGCATGCCAAACGAGATTCTCCAGAAATTCCCGAAACAAAAGGTATGAATATGCAGACAGAAATCTGCCTTATCTGGCACCAGAAGCCAGAGCTGTGCACACCAGGCCCGGGGCAGAGCACGGCCTCAGCAATCCTGGCCAACACAGAGCATGGAGACACCGCCTGGGTTATCTGCAGCCTGGCAAATCAGCTCTGGTGTCAGCAGCAGAGCTACCACCTCACTAGCATCACAGGTTTATCCGAAAGCGCTTACCAAGCTCGTCCGTGTTCATTTTTGTGATGTGTTTGGTTGGTTTCGCTGTGCGTTCCAGGGATGGCCAGCCAAGAGAAGACGCCATCCTGCTGGGGCTGCCAGCCCAGAGATCTCCGTGACATCCCCATCACAGGGCTACTAGGAAACACCTCTTACACAAAGAGTGGTCAGCACTGCACAGGCTGCCCAGGGGCTGGGGTTGGTCACCATCCCTGGAGGGGTTCTGGAGCCGTGGGGATGTGGCACTGAGTGACGTGGGCATGGGGGGGGGTTGGGGTTGGGCATCTTTGACATTTTAGAAGTTGCTTGGGAGACAGCTGTGTGCCAGCTGCATGCTAATCCAGGGAAGACGTATGTGTAAGCAAACAGAAGAAACTTCACAATTGTTTGCATTATGCTTCCAAGCTCCACTAAATCTGAAGTTACAAAACCTACCAGAGACCCAAATCACGCAGATTTGAACAGGAGCATGCAGCTGTGCACAATTTCTTTCTAAAGCAAAGCAGCCAGAAGTCTCTCGCTTATTAATATTTTAAATTCACTGGATATAAGAAGAGAGGTAAACATCTTCCTGGGGACAGAAAATTTGCAGAAGTCCCTCCACAACAAACTGTTCTGCCCTCTGATAAATACAGGTGTCCTTTGCTAATACCCAGCTCCAATCAGGGCTGATGCTCCCTGTTAAGTGCAAATAGCCCAGACCTGTGGCAGCACAGGTCAGAAAACATCAGTCAAAAATAAATCTCCCATGTGCACAGAGGCATCAGCCTGTGTCACTTGGAAAGAAGAGGCAAGGTGATGCTGCCTGCTCTTCAGAGCCAGCTCCTATTGTCTGTTAAATGAAGCTGAGCTGCAGCAAGATTCAGACACACATGTAATTATTTTAGGTTCAGAAGTTCCTTGCTTTCTTTTTTTTTTTTTTAAATCTGTTACAACACAATTTAGCAAGCAAGAAGCGTTATTCACTTGTTTCTTAGACTTCACACTTCATTTGCATCTAACTTCAGCTTGACAAAAAGGGAAGGAAAGCAGCATTTTAAAAGCTTTCCTCAGCCAATGAAAGGAAACCTTCAGGACGTGCCAGTAAGCTCAAACAATGCAGAGCATTGGCATGCCTCTCTCCGAGCACTTCTCACAACCTGGGAACAGCAGCAGCTCCAACCAAGCCCCCAGTGCTGGGGGGTTGGGGGGGAGGAGGGGGACAGCCCATCCCCAAAACTTCTCTTTAACTAACCAGAGAGTGGCAAGAGAAGTTGTTCTGCTTTTAAACTCAGTTCCCAGCCTTGAAGGAGTCGGTCATGGTGCAGCTCAAGTAAGAAGAGGAAGGAAAGGCTTTGCAATTGCAGGAGAAATGACTGTCTAAAGCTCATTTAGCATTTTAAGAGCCTGCCCCAGGTGCTCGGCCAGGTGCTTATTCCAGCTCAGTGCTTCCAGCCCCAGAGCAGCGATGGTTCTGTGCAGCAGCCTGGAGAAGACTGGCAAGTGAGGAAGGCACAAAGCTTCTCTATATGTTAGAGATGATTATAGGGTTAAGAGTATGGGCAAGCTTTAGAAAGCCTCATTTTTAAGTTCTCTTTGAGACCATATGTTACATGGCTGCTCCAGCCAAACAGCTGCCAAGGCCCCAATTCAGACCAGTTGGAGAGGCAGGCTGTTTGTTTGTTGTCAGGCTGTACTTATTAAGAGAGGGATTTTCCACAACTGCAGACCATGCAGACACACCTAAAGCTGTCTTTCAGTAAGGGGAAGAGCAGACTGCCTGTGCTGCTCCTCACTTCTTAGCAGCTTTTCTGTAGGTTTGTTTTGTGTGTGTGTGTGTATTTCACCTTCTCCCAGGTACAGGGTAAATCCCACTAAGTCACTTCTTCCCCAGTTCCCGTATCTGTATGGTTCAGCCACTTCATCTGGACCACTGTAGCTTCAAGGTGAGCTATTTTCCGACTGCATTTCTCAAATCCAACCCAAGCACAAATGCATCTCAGCACCCGACAGCACCTGTTTTGTGTTCATGAAGCATTTAGATGTTGTACTAAGGGACATGGTTTAGTGGGTTAACACTGGCGGTAGGTGGATGGTTGGACTCAGGGGTCTTCTCCAGCCTTGGTGATTCTATGACTCTATGACTGAAGAGAAAAAGATGCCCCCACAGGGACTTGATCTAGTGCAAGCTAGCGCTGGGCACTCCACAACTTGAACTATTTGGGAAAACTGCAAGAAACCCAGGAGTGCACACTATGAAAGCAAATTACTGAATTTCAACTAGCGTAGGTTTTGATAATTTTACACAGATCGAGAGCAGCAGGGCAAAGGGGAGGAATGTTTTAAACTAAAAGAGGGGGAATTTGCATTAGATGTTACAAGGAAGTTCTTCACTCAGGGGGTGGTCAGGCCGTGGCACTGCTGCCCAGAGCTGTGGGTGCCCCTGGAGGTGCCCAAGGCCATGGATGGGGCCCTGAGCACCTGGGTTATGGAAGGGCCCACACTGTGGCACCTCACTGCTAACTCCACCTTTGTGCATCAGCTCCCTGTATCTGGGTACTCAGCAATTAGCACATGGTACTGCACAAAGGCAACATGAAACTGATGCTGGAAAACTCACCCACAGTCAGCACGCAATAAAAGGCAGGGTGCAACTTACTCAGGTCATTGTCCATCTTGAAGGCGATGTCCAGCTGCATGATGAAGAGCATGAACTGGAACCAGGGGCTCATCTCCTTGCTGGGGAGAGGGATGTGCACAGCAAAGACAATGTCATTGGCCTCGATCTGCCTGCTGACCGCCTCGTCAAAGTCCTTGAGCTTCTCGCAGTGGTTGGGTCCCCAGGGCATCAGCCACTTGGTCTTGTGGTGGTTTTTTCTTACATCAATGCACTTCACTGACATGTAAGGAACAGCTGTAGTGGGGCTGGGAGCTGCAAATGAAAGAACCGTGTTTTTAGGATCTTTAAGCATCTCGTGCAGTGGTTTCCCCACCAAAACACGCGGCTCCCTATTCAGCTATTTGAAGGCAACTCAAAACAAATGCATCAAATGATTCTCCTTCACAGCTCCTCGATCCTGCAGTTAGTTAACCTCATTATGTCTGCAGATGTATCACTGGCTTTATAGTGGGATCAAATCAGAATTAGCCAAAGCAGTGGGAATCCATGGAGAATGCTCCTAGAGGTGCTCTGCCCCCATCAGCAGGGGAACAGGGTGCTCAGGAGGCACCGTGCATGGGGACAGGGCACCCACCCACCTTGTGTCAGGGAGATGCACAGCATCCCAGATCAGATAGCTCAGCCGTGGGCCATCAGCCCGCTCTGGCTTCACATCAAGGAGGACGTGGTTGGAAACGCAGAGCAAACAGGGATGAAAGCAGAAGAGAAATGCACTCAGCCTTCAGCCAGTCCTCCACTACTGAACGCCAGCAGGAACACCCTCAAACCTCCCTAAGGAAAGGCTTTTAGAAACTGAGATGTTTTCTAGCATTGTTCTCCCCACAAAGCCTTTATCTGAAGGCAGTTCCACCTTGCTTCTGTCACCGTTTGGTGAGATCAGCATTTCAGTGCTACCCGCATGCATGGCAGAACTGGTGAGCTCTGACCACAGGCAGTGCGACCTGGGGGTGCCAGCAGTCAGAGCTCAGTGACAGTTCTCCAGCCCCTCACGGCCCTTTGTCACAAGGAGCAGCACCAGTTTGCACAACACGCAATACGTTTTGCTGCCATCGAAACAGGGCTGTCTTGTTTTCCACAGTACTATTCATGAAGTATCATGACATGCTCTCATTAACTTCTTCCAGGTTCACAGGCTTCAGGAAGCAGAAGGAACAGGTTAACTCTTTCTTAAGCTGTTAAGAGTTTTGTTTACTTCTGTTTTCACTGGAGTTTGAAAAAAATTAAACATCCTTCTGACACACAGCCCAGGACTTCTGGGCAGACTCCAGCCCACCAAGAACACCCCCATCAAGTAATGGCGCCCTATGCACCAACTCAAGCCCTTCAATGAGACCAATGGAACAAGCCAATGCACCACCATCCCTGAGATGCCTGAACAAAGCAGCAAAAGAATATATTGAGCATTCAAAAAGAAATCCAACCTCACTGCAAGCCCAGGGTTACAGGATGTGCTCCAGGTGGAGCATCAGTGCATTAAACATGAAACTCACATGGCACAATGTTCTTCTGCCATGGCTTGATGCAGGACCCAGCAGCATCGCCTAAAACTGCAGCCGTGAGCAAATATGAAGAATGCTGCTGAGAAATAGGCCAGAGAGTCAGGCCAAGCCCGCTCAGTGCTTTTTAACTTTGTAAGATCTATGCGATTTAGAAGTAGGCATTTCTGAATTAAGAGATACAGTTACTTCTGCAGGGAAGGCTCATGTTTCCTGCTTTGATGCAGCTCATTACAGCCATAAATACACGTTTTCATCACAGGCTGATTACAATTTTAAAGGCCTGGCATGCTAACACAAGTATCCCCCTGCCAAAGTTACAGCTTTGAGGAGCAAGAGACAATTCCTATACATACTTCTCGTCGGGAGCCACGCACCAAACAAATGTCGGCACTTGGCTTGCCTTACTTGCCTGGCTCCGCTCCCATTAAATTCAAGCAAGTGTCGAACCGAGTGGAAAAAAAACACTTCGGGAAACTGCAGCCAAGTCAACTAACAGCATTACAAAGTGCTATGCAAAACAAAGCGAGCGTCAAGGGATTTCAGCTGGCAGCGGTGCCAAGCAGGCTGCCTTCAGCCACTCCGTCCACGGGCCGCTCGGCGGCTCCGTCTGACGTATTCAGTGATATACGCCTGCCCATAAATAGATCCATGGCAGTTTTCACTCAACCATAAGCCCCAGCCTTCACTGTGCTGGCTGGGATGAGAAGTCAGGCCCTCCCCCAGCTGCAAGACAGCTCTGCCCTCCAGGGCTGTCAGGACCCATGGGAGCCCCAAGGACATCCCGGGTCCAAGGGCTGGGGCGCTGAGGAACCTTCCAAGCCATTGTCTTTGAGAAAATGTGTACGCTTCAGCTGGCGTAACTCCGTCCACAGGACAAAGCAGCAGCTAAAAAGGAGACAGGAAATCAGAAGCTGAATTGCTTTCAGCTTTGAATGATGCCACACGGCTCAGCCTCATGTTGAATCATGAGCTGTGATTCATCCGAAACTCAGAAGATGGCAAGGTTACACAAATGCTCCAAAGAAGAGGAGCTGGAGGAGGCATCTCAGCAGGCTTTACATTTACTGACAACAGTGGTCAGAGAAGTCAAAGATCCAGTGAGCTGATTCAGCACAGCGTTTCATCAGCACTGGCAGCCATCCTATTGCCAAACACTGAGGATTTTTCTCCTCCATCTCAAGTGGAATCAAAATTCTTCCACTTCCCATAGACTACACAGAGCAGGAGGGAGCACCCGTGGCACAGCTGGGACCTCTCAGCTCACCAGCACTGCATCCAGCCCTGCGTTCTGCTTCCACCCCCACGCTGCTTGGCCAAGCGCTGCAGGAGCAGAGCATCCCATCCCAGGCACCCAGAGAACCAGTGAGCAGCAATGTCCCCAGCAGGGACAGGGGCACACGGGCTGCAGGTGCCTTGCACTGCTTAGCCCAGGGGCAGATCTGAATCACCTCCGTTTTCCCCAGCCTGGATCTCAGAGGTCTCAGGGTGAAAAGCTTTGATTTGCTTCAAGATGAGAAGCACATGGTGGCCAATTAAATGAAACAAATGGATCTTCTTCATTTGTTCTGCAAAAGTTTTAGTTCAGAGACAACCATCCCAGCTCAGTTGCTTAAAAAGGCGAGTGCCCATTCCCCAGCCAACACGAGAACAGCTAATGACAAAATCCAACCCTCAATTCTGGCTTTCGTATCAAAGTGCACACTATCAAAGCTTCACATTACAGAACTATGCCTCCTTGGCCAGCCTGTTAAAGATGAATCCAGTGAGGCTCCAACAATAAATTCTCAAACAAATCTTTCCTTCCTCCCTAACCCCACGAACAGGGCAGGGCGCTCAGCCCACGCTCCAGAGCAGCATCCTCTTCTCCCACTCATGTCCTTACCTCTAGGATATACGTTTTGCACCTTCTCATCTAGAACACCTACAGCATTTCCAATTAACTACTGACCCTTGCTCTCGCACCATAAACAAGCCCTTTACAAAATCTCAATTGCATTGTGTCTACATTGATTAAAGCTTGAATCCTACTGACCTCATGCGGTGTTAACTTCTCCCATGCACCAGGAGCATTCTGCTTTTCTACTCAATTACCCCCTTCTGTGCAGAGCCATCACTACCCAATGAGCACACACAATGGGCTTCTGCTTCATTACACTAACCAACAGCAGGATAGGAATAAACAAGCTAATTTATCATCCAACAGACTGAGGTTTTCCAGCTAGAGTGGTGAGAACCTGAATAACGTTATATTTTCTTATAAATAAATGTTTATCGCGGCACAAAAGTTTTCCACCTCCCTCTTGGCTAACCTTACTGCTACCAATTCAACGTTAATGACTGACCACTGCAGAAATCTTTTCCATTCCCATTGTTCAATGCCAGTTATGTAGGCTTGTCAAAACAGTAAAAGTCTTCTTCTGAAAACTAACGGCAGATTTTGCCTACAGAACTGCCATCTATTTAAATAATCTATCTCTAAAACAAAGCAAAGGAAATCTCAACACTGCTGTCCCAAAGCTGGGTTCTCAGTTCCCCATTGATTTACCTTTAGTTATTAATTCCCTATTGCTTCATAGCATCCATTATGCTACCAAAGAAGCCCCTTGCCCTTGTGAAACATATTTCTTTTTTTATAAGATTTAATCATCTTTTACTCCACTTCTACCGGAACTCTAACTGCTTTTCTGTCCAAAGCAGTACAGATAAGGCTTACAATGGGAAAATCCATTCCACCCCAGGTGGAAGAGGGAGCGGGTGCTTGCAGAAGGGCACCAGCTCTGCACAGGGTTAGCAGGAGGAGCAGGAGTCGAATCTCACCGAGCTGCAGCCACCTAGATGCCACGAGTGCCATCGGTGTCCAGATACCCAGTCTCCAGGTGACACCTCAGGGCTGGAGCTGGCACAGAGGTGCCATGCACACCCCTTCCTCCTTCCCAGGCACCTTGCAGGACTGACGCCTCAGCTTCAAAGGCCAGGGCTGTTACCTGCTGCAGAACAGACTTCCTGCTGAACAGTTAGCCCTGCAGGGAGCAGAGCCCACCGTCTGAGAAAGGCAAGTCCAGGCAGCACGTCACAGAGGTGCAGGAGCAGCTCCCACTGCATGTAAGCAGTGAGGGACAGCATTTCCCTGACACAGCTCTCCCCAGCAAGCTCTAGTTTGAAAGTGATGCAACTGTGAGAAGAGTGGAAGAGAAGAATTAAGAAAAAGTTACCTCAGATGATTTACAGCCATGACTGCCCACTCCTCAAAGCCTGGAGCATGGCTGTCTCTGCCTAGGAACTGCTGATTCTTGGCACATTTGCCCATTCTGCTACAGTTACTGCCCTTACAAAGAGGAACCGGGCAATGATGACCTTTCACGTCCGCTCTCCACCAGCTCCCAGAGCCCTGCCAAGGCCACAGTGCTGGGAATGCACCGTGCAGGGCAAGCCATTGGCATTCATGGCCACGGTGCAGTGCTGTGCCGGGGGGGCTGGGGCCTAGGGTCTGGGGCCTGACTGGAGCTTGAGAGAGGGGGGAGGCCACGGCCTGGGGGGTGGGAGGGGGCTGAGGCCTGAGAGGAAGGCAGGGCGTTGCTGAGGTGGGCCTGCAGCCCGAGGGGGCCCGGTTGCCGCCGCCTCCCCCCCACCTCAGCCCTGGGAAGGTAATGAAATCCCGGGAAGGGAAATTAAATCCTGGAAACTCACTGCTCGGGAGCCAAACCCCACCATGTAGATAATGAGCCGGGATTGTTGATAGCTGCTCAGCCATTTGCACTCATGACTCATTATCTCTCTGGGCAAGACACACGAGCAGGAGTTTTATTGGCTCCAGTCAAAACAACTCCGTTTTTTTTCCCCTCAATCTTAAAGCAAGCGAAGGAAGCAGCGGAGCTGCTCGCTCCCAAATGCATCCCCTCATCCCAGTGAGGAAATAAACACCTTCCCTTTTCCAACCAGTTACATTTGCAGAATGTACAGTCAGCTGCAGGACTGCCGGTGTCCGCTGCTAAGAGTCCTGGTGCACAAAGCCAGCTCACTGGAACAGGAACGAGGTAATCCTGACAGTGCTAAGGCATCCTGCAGTGCTGGAAGGAACCACCCCCCAGGAAATCACTGAGCAGCTTCCCAACGAGGGCTTGGAGGGGCAGTTTCTTCCACGGGGAGCAGCAAAGAAAGAGCCCAATAAAAATCAGCCCTTCTGGCACTTCTCACACCTCTGCTTCACTAAGCTCCCATAGATGCCGTGGGAGCTCCACTCCGTAAGCTACAACTCCCATATGCCTTCATCCCATGTTTTTGCCAATGCTCATTTCTAAGCAAAAACCCACGGGGATGCTGATCGAAGTTCTGCATCTGAACAAAAGTGCCCATGGAAGTACGCGAGCTTTATTAAACTCAAACATAAATAGTTTGTTGCTCACAAGCTCCATCAAGGACCAGCACTGGCAGAAAACACAGTTCCAGAAGAATGAAGCTTTCTGGCCATATCAGGTACGAATGTGTTGCATTTGTGTATTTTCTACTTGCAAAATAATCTGTTAAAATAGAGCACTTAGTCATTGTTTTGAAACATGACCTAACTCCCTGCTAGAGGAACGGCCGAGCTCGCTTTGTAGCTGCACTCCCGTTGTGTACATATTTTGGTTTGTCTAGACCTGAACAAACTAAAATAACCGGATTCTTGTTGTCTGTTTGGCGTGCTGGATCAAACCAGACCGGGTCACTATTTCAGTGGCACCTCAGCCCTCATCCCCCCGTGCACCACACGAGCAGCATTACTCACGGCCCTGCTCTGAGGCTGCCAGCAGCTGCCTGAGCACCGTCCTCGATGGCTCGGGCACTTTGCAAAACAGCCACGGACCCGGTCTGGGTGATGCATTAACACAGTTTTACCTGCCCAAAGACTCCAAGTGGGGTTTTCCAGTGATGGAAGAAGCTCTGCCCATAACAACCCCCTAGGACCCGCCAGTGGGGCAGAAGGTGCCCCTGCACGATCGACACAAAGTCACCCTGGGTCTGAAAGAGGCACTGAGCCCCGAGCCACTGCCACAGTGCCTGCAGCTCCCAAAGCCCAGCACTGCACCGGGCCCTAATGCAGGAGTCGTGTACAGTGGACCAGAGGAGGAACAGGATCCAAGCTCTGTTCAGGTTTGTAGGGATTTCAAGATGAAAGGAAGAGGTCTGTTCAGTCCATGCAATCCTAAACACAAACACATCTGTTTATCACACCTGCCCCCAGACAAAGACAGAAAGAGAGCTTTCAATAGGTTTGTTTTGTACACACAACTTATGCTTTATGAACTTGGACAGCTCTGCTGCAAAATACTTCTAGGAACAAAGGTACCCTTATGAACAAGGAGCACAGCTTCTCCGCACAACACAGGCCAAGAAACCATGTCCAGTGAATCAGCATTGGGTTCAGCAACCCGCATCTGAACCAGCTCTGTCCGAACCAGCTCCTTCAGAAGAGAAGGACAGAAAAGCCAATCCCGGTGCTGTTCAGAGCGGGTTCAGGCCCACAGGAGCAGAAAACCCAGGTTCTAGCCCAGTGCTTCCAAGGGCTGCTTTGCGATTGAGCAAGAGAAGGATGGAAACAAAGTTTCGCGCATTGCGATGGGCAGAATTCCTCCGGCTCTCACGGAGCGGCAGCTGGCGGGGATAGGAACGCCGAGCACCAGCGGCAGAACAATGGACCTGCGCTCGGAACGCCGGCTGCAGCTATTTCTTCAACGCCTCTGAAATAAAGATCGCTGCAAGAACGTTCCACCCGCGCTCCCCTAAACAAAAAGGGCGACGCGTGTCAGCCACGGAGCGCCCAGAGGCGGCCACGGAACGCGGCCGGGCTGCCCGACCCCGGCGGGCCGCAGCTCCGGGGGGAGCCCGGGCCGAGGGAACCCCGACATCGAACCCCCCGGGGGGGGGGGCGCGCCCGCTGCGCTGCCCGCACGGAGCCCTCCCCGCACGGAGCCGCTCTGCCTTCGAGCGGCAGCCAGCCCCGGGACTGCCCCGAGCCCGCCCTCCTCCATCTTTCTCCCTCCATTCCCCAGCGCAACCCGACGCCGCCGCCCGGGCTGCTCCCTCCGCCGTGCTCTGGGTTCGAGGCTCGGCCCCGGGACACGCGGCCCCCAGCCCCGCTC